>NW_012101465.1:4533367-4558829 GCF_000951045.1 Mandrillus leucophaeus
CACCACGCCCGGCTAGTTTTTTTTTGTATTTTTTAGTAGAGACGGGGTTTCACCATGTTAGCCAGGATGGTCTCGATCTCCTGACCTCGTGATCCACCCATCTCGGCCTCCCAAAGTGCTGGGATTACAGGCCCCCAACTCTTACTGTGTTGCCATCTATCTCATTTCTTAGGTCTAGTCATAATTGTTTTATAAATTTGGGAGCTCCAGTGTTAGGGGCATGTATATTTAGGATTGTGATATTTTCCTATGGAACTAATCCTTTTTTAATTATGTAATGTCTCTCTTTGTGTTTTTTAACTCTTGTTGCTTTGAAGTCTGTTTTGTCTGATATAAGAAAAGCTAGTCCTTCTTGATTTTGGTGTCCATTTGCCTGGAATATCTTTTTCCACCCCTTTACCTTAAGTGTTTGTGAGTCTTTATGTGTTAGGTGAGTCTCTAGAAGACAGCAGATACTTGATTGGTGAATTCTTATCCATTCTGCCATTCTGTATCTTTTAAGTGGAACATTTAGGCCACTTACATTCAATGTTAGCATTGAGATGTGAGGTACTATTCTGTTCATTGTGCTAGTTGTTGCCTGAATACCTTAGTTATTTTTTTCATTGTGTTATTGTTTTATAGTCCCTGTGGGATTTATGCTTCAAGGATATTCTATTTTGGTGTATTTTGAGGTTTTGTTTCAAGATTTAAAGCTCCTTTTAGCAGCCCTTATAGTGTTGTCTTGGCGGTGGTGAATTCTCTCAGTATTTGTTTGAAAACAACTTTGTCTTTCCTTCATTGATGAAGCTTAGTTTCACTGGATACAAAATTCTTAGCTGATAATTGTTTTGTTTAAGGAGGCTAAAAATAGGACCCCAATCCCTTGTGGCTTGAAGGGTTTCTGCTGATAAATCTGTTAATCTGATAGGTTTTCTTTCATAGGTTACCCTTTGTTTTTGCCTCACAGCTCTTGAGATTCTTTCCTTCATCTTGAAGTTAGATAACCAGATGACTATGTGCGTGGGTGATGATTTTTTTTGTGATGAATTTCCCAGTTGTTCTTTGAGCTTCTTGTATTTGGATGTCTAGATCTCTAGCAAAGCAAGGGAAATTTTCCTTGATTATTCCCTCAAAGAAGTTTTCCAAGCTATTAAATTTCTTCCTTGGGAACACCAATTATTCATAGGTTTGGTTGTTTAACATAATCCTACATTTCTTGGAGGCTTTATTCATTTTTTTAATTTTTTTTTTTCTTTATTGGAATGGGTTAATTTGAAAGCCCTGTCATCGAGCTCTGAAGTTCTTTCTTCTACTTGTTCAACTCTACTGTTGAAACTTTGCAGTGTATTTTGGATTTCTCTGTGCTATCTATTTCTCTGGAGATTTTTTTTCATCCATATCTTGTATTATTTTTAAGTTTCTTTAAGTTAGTTTTCACCTTTCTCTGGTGTCTCCTTGAGTAGCTTAATAATCGACCTTCTGAATTCTTTTTCTGGAAATTCGGAAATATCTTCTTGGTTTAGATCCATTGCTGGTGAGTTAATGTGATCTTTGCTGGGAGTTAAAGAACCTTGTTTTGTCATATCACCAGAATCTTTTTTCTGGTTCCTTCTCATTTGGGTAGATTATGTCAGAGGGAAGACATGGGACTCAAGCACTTCTATTCAAATTCTTTTGTCCCACAGGGTGATCCCTTGATGAGGTGTTCTCCCCCTTCCCCTAGGGATGTGGCTGCCTAAGAACCAGACTGTAGTGACTGTTATTTCTCTTCTGGGTCCAGCCACCCAGCAGAGCTACTGGGCTCCAGGCTTATGCTGGAGAGAGTCTGAAAAGAGTCCTGCAATGTGATCCATCTTCAGGCCTCTCAGTCATGGATACCAGCACATGCTCTGGTGGAGGTAGCAGGGCAGTGAATTGAACTCTCTGAGGGTCCTTGGTTGTAGTTCTGTTTAGTGTGCTGGTTTTCTTGAGTGCTGGTTGTACTAGTCGTGAAGTTGTCATGTGGACAGACTCAGGTTAGCCAGGCTGTTACAGGCGGTGGAATTAACTGTTGTTTTCTCCTTTCTTCAAGTGGGGTTGTTCTTTTGTGAGTTGCTGAATGGCTTGAGTAGGTTGGCCTCCAGCCAGGTGGTGGCACTTTTGCAAAGAGCATCAGCTGTGGTAGCATAGAGCGGATACAAGCTTGCCCTAAGGTTTCCTGGATAAGTATTCAGGTTAGTAGGCAGGGTCATAGAGCTCCCAAGAGATTATATCCTTCATCTTCAGCTACCAGGGCAGGTAGAGAAAAACCATCAGGTTAGGGCAGGGTTAGGCATGTCTGAGATCAGACTCTCTTTGGGTGGGGTTTGCTGCAGCCGCTGTGGGGGATGGGGGTGTGGTTCTCAGGCCCATGGAGTTATGTTCCCAGGGGGATTATGGCTGCCTCTGCTGCATCATACAGGACACCAGGGAAGTAGAGGAAAATGAGCAGCGACTGGCCTTACCCAGTTCCCATACAGCCAGCAAGGCCAGTTTCACTCCCATTGTGCCCCACCAACAGCACCGAGTGTATATCTAGGCAACCAGTGAGTAAGGCTGAGATCTTGCCCCAGGCTACAACCCCCCCCCCCCGCTAAGAAAGAAACCAGGGCATTCAGGCCCCACCACTCTTACCTGCCCTGGTTTCTTGTGCGCATATCTACACTTCCCATTTGCTGCCCCCGCAACCTCAGATTCTGCACAGGAAGTTGAAATGATTACAGATTTCAGCTGGAAGTTTCCTTCTCCATGTGGTCCTTCCTCAATTCTACTGGCAGCCCTCCCCAAGGGTCCCTGTGAGAGAAAGTCAGAAATGGCTTCCCTGAGTTCCCTGGGGACTGTGTGCCTATAGGGCTATTCCTGCTGCTGCTTCTACCTTTATGTTTCACTTGGCTCTCTAAATTAGTTTGACCTCTAGGTGAGGTTAAATCCTCCCCTGATCTGGATTTTCAGGTTCCTCCATGAGGATGTGTGTTCAGAGGTGGACTTTCCCCATCACACGTTGGGCACTCACAGTTTTTCGGCTGTCTCACAGAGTTTACAGTGGCAAGCCACTTCCTTCAAAGGGTCTGTGAATTCCTTCATTTTTTCTGGTATGTTTCTGCAGTAGTTCTCAAAGCAAAAGTTCACAGTGTGAGTCTCCACACGCTGTTCTGTCATCCAAGTGGGACCTGCAAGTTAGTCCTGCCTCCTAGCCAACATTTTTGAAACCTCTCGATAATTTTATATTAGTTTATCTCTGTACTTTGCATTTTAAAACCCCAATATTGAATTTATTTAAAAAGTATTGAGTATCCATTCTGTTCCAAGCATACATATATTTGTTCACTTACCAAGTTCCTCATTATCATAATGTTTTCCATGTCCGTGGTCAGGAATGAAAATTCTTTGTACAAATTCAGGTAATGCATTTAGCCTCAGTGGGCCTTCATCTCTTCATTTATAAAATAAGGCCACTTCACAGTCCTTTTCCTGCTCAAAAATTACGTGATTTGTGAAAATGTGTGGGTTGTTTAGATTAGGAAAAAAAAATTCTTACATACATTTCAAGGGCTGGTCTATATATTCTTAACTGGTTATAATTCTTATATGACCTTTAAAATGATATAATTTTTCATATAGTCTTTAACTAAAATTTAGGCTGAAGCTAAGGTCAGTCTTTTTGGGTGAAATTTCCCCTAATTTTGGGATTCGGATATCGTATAATTTTACATGAAATTTGTTTTTATTCCATCTCAATGTATGTATCCAAGCACCAGTTTCCACCAAAATAGAAAGGCAGAGAAGCTCCAAGTTTGGGGGCTAGCTAAAAGAGATGTAACCAGGCACTTTTCCATCCCTCTGAGAACATAAAAAAATGAGACAGGCCCCTGAACTCTAGGCCACGATTTCAAGGCTGGTCCATCACCATTAACTACAGGACCCACATAAACACCCTGGCTGCTCCAACATAACTCCCATTATTATCGATAAAAGTTACACTACTATACCAAGGGGAAAGAAAAGCCACAATAAGGCTTTTAAAAAGCTATTTAATATATCAGCTTTCACAAAGATAGACGGTATCACTAAGACAAAACAAGAAAAGATGTGCCCAACTTTACAAGGTATTGGCACTGTTAATCATATTTTGAAATATTGCTGGCATATATCTTAGAAAACACAACACAGTTGCCATATTTCCAATGGGAGAGATGACAGTTTTAATGTTGAGATACACTGATAATTCCAAGCCCTCTTTTTTTCCCTTATTTGGGATAAACCAAGCCCTGTTTTTTCCCCCTATATGGGAAGTAGATTGGCAAACCCGGTGGATTCCAGAAGCTTAAGTCCTTAATTTTAGAAGTGATATCCTAAAGCACATTGTATATTCTACCATATTCCATTATAAAGATGTTATAAAATTATATTAAATAACTGTATAAATACATTCATGTGTATATAAATGTTCTAATGTTATAAAATTATCTACATTAATATATGTTTTATGTCTCTATACAAAATGTTAAAATGTTATCAATTCATATACCTGTGTAATTTTAGATGGACTTACGCAAAGGAAAGGTCCCTTGCATTTCTGCCCATTTTACTGATAAGGAATGTGAAGTTAATATCTGTCCAGAGTCCCCAGATTACATGTGACAAAAGCAATATGTGGCCCTCTTCGTCTGCTTTCAGGGCTCTTTTCACTGTACCCTCCTGGCTTTGCAGCATGAGATTGCTTACAGGTAAAAAGATACATAGACCTGATCCAGGAAGATGCAGGTTTCTTATTCTAGCTTCATGTGTCACTATGATGCTTCACTGAGAAATAAACCCCCTGGGCTTGCTGGCTTTGAAGTTCTTTCCTCTGACTTCAGTTAAAAGTTTAATAACTATGGCAGATATTTTGGCTCGCTAGTCTCTCCTTAGTCCTTGCTAAAAGTAACTTTATTTTCTTCAGTGTAGCAATTTGTACATTTAAAGTACTCCATCTTCCAAACCCCCTTGCATCAAGGGGTAGCCATATGACACAGTCTGGGACACCTAGATGTAAAGACAGTCACTGGATGGGGCTTCTGGGAAAACTGTTTGAACAGGAGCTGAATTGTTGGCTTTACTCTTTATCTTATCCGCTTCATCCGTTTTCTTCTTCCTGCCTGAAATACACACACAATACTGAAGAGGTAGCAGCCAGTTTGCAAACGTGAAGGCAACCTGTACATATTTAATTAAGAGAGTAGGAAGGAAGCAAAAAGCCTCTGTGTGAGTCCTGAACTACCTAACCTCAGACCTCTTGTTCTGGAAAAAACATAAGCCCTTAGCTTGTGAAGCTACCGTAGCTGCTGTGATGGAACCCAATCCTAGCTGATATATTAAAACCAACTAAAATTGGGAAAAAGAAAAATGTTAGCTGGAACCAGAAGAAAATACAAGGTTTGTCTCTCAGGCAGAGACTGTTGCATACAACTAGCAAGTCTGCCATTAACTATCCACCTCTTGGTCTCCCACCACGAATGCCTTGAGTTAGGGTCTCTGTTGACGTTTCTAGAGAAGTGAGCCTTATGGTTAGGTTTTTATAACTTTGTCACTCTATGTCTCTATTTCCTTACTTGCAAAATGAGGATAAGAAATAATAAGACTTACCTCTGAGGATTCTCCTAAAGAGTTAATGAAGTCATATATAAAATATGCTTCAAATAATACCAGGCATACTGGAAGCATTTAATAATGCTACCCATTATTACTATAATCTGGAAGAAGAGGCAGATCATTCTTGACTGTGCATAGCCAAGGAGAACTAACTCCCAGAGACACAGTCACAGCAATTCAATTCTCCCCTTTCCATAGACAGGATCCTGAAGAGAAGGACACTTCCTTCTCTCCATTCTTTCCCACACAAAAGTTACCAGGAGTTTGGGAATTTGCCCAGTGATCATGATGAAATAATAATAATTATTATATGTATGGATTTGGAGGTTATAGCATAAGTATCAAACCTGGTTCTTCTATTCAAGGAACTCATGATCTGGTAAGGGGAAGGAGTAGGGAGTAAGGAACAGTTTATTCAATAATTCAAGCATTGTGACATGTTGTTCTGTGAAATGCTGATAATAATAATATGAGGTTTCAGGGAAAGAAGGTCTCAATATTTACCTAACTCTTCCATCAAAGATTTATTGGGAGTCTTGAACTAAATATTTAAAATAAACAAAGAAGAGAATAAGGATGGAACAGAGTCAAGTGTACCTTAGAAGAGTTCTGATAAGATATGAATGCCCTCAGGCTAGGAATATTATTTTATTCATTTGAAAACCCCAATAGAAATCAGTTCCTGGCATATAGAATAAATTTTCCTAGTTGGGTTTTTGGATCGTTTTCAGCCTCTACAATTTTGCCTTTGCGAAAACCACAGTTATTCAACACTTCTACTTCTGGCTGGGATGGAACCGCTTATAACAGACCAATGCTCCCAGGAAGAACTAGAGAAACCGGACAATATAAAATAAAATATAAATATAAAATTAAATTAAACTATAAATATAAAATATGAATCTGTTTTTAAGGTGTCAGAGATCTGCCAAGGCCGCCAAGATTTGAGGGGTCAACCCCTCTGAAAAAGGCAATGCAAAACTCATGCCCCCTCAGTAAGTTTCTCATTCTTAGTTGCATAAGGCAAGAGGGTAAGAAGCCAAGCCAAAGAAAAGCTGCCAAAAAGCAGAGTGGAGTTTTCAGAATCTCATGGTGCCAGAAAGACAAAACTTGAAGTTCAGGAGGAGAGGCTGCGGAAAACATTCAGGCTCCTTTTGGCATCCCTAGAGGACACCACCATAAGGGTAGGTGGACCCAAGGTAGACCCGGGCTGAGAAAGATAAAACTTTCTCTCTAGTCAGCTGAGCCCTTGATTCAGTGGAGATTATACACCCTCTACTCTAGATACCTAGATTTACCTTGAGAAAGGGTAAAGCTTCTCTAAAGAAAGATAGCTTTTATATTATTTTTTCATCTAGAGCCTTTATAATTTTTCATACACAACGTTCCTTGCTCTACCAAAACTTACCAGACATACTAAGAAACAAGACCAGGAAAAAAACAGATAATAAAACAGACCATAGGTGATCCAGATATTATCATCATCTTTAAAATCAATGTGATGAATATATTTAAGAAATAAATGATTAGATGGGGAATTTTACCAGAAAACTGGACTTTATTAAAGTATCAAATAGAAATTTTAGAACTGAAATGTCTATTAACTAAAATGAAGATCTTAGGCTTAGTAGCAGATTGGACACCACAGAAGAATGGAGTGGTGAACTGTAAGATAAGTCAGGAGAAAGTATTCAGACTGAAGCACAAACAGATAAAAGGATGGAAAATGCAGAAAACAGCAAAAATACATATTGAACATTTTTTTTTTCTTTTGATATTGAGTCTCCCTCTGTCACCCAGGCTGGAGGGCAGTGGCGTGATCTAAGTTCACTGCAACCTCTGCCTCCCGGGTTCAAGCGATTCTACTACCTCAGCCTCCTGAGTAGTGGGGATTATAGGTGCACGCCACCAAGCTCAGCTAATTTTTGTTATTTTTAGTAGAGACAGGGTTTCACCATGTTGGCCAGGCTGTCTCGAACTCCTGACCTCAAGTGATGCACCTGCCTTGGCTTCCCAAAGTGCTGGGATTACAGGAGTGAGCCACTGCACCCAGCCTGAAAATTTTCAACATATATAGTTGGATTTCTAGAAAGAGTAAAGAGAAAAAAAAAAAATTTTTTAAAAGAAAGCCACAAATTTTCCAAAATTAGTGGAAGATATCATTACAGGTTAAAGAACACAATTTGAATTCCAAGCTAGATAAAACTCAATTACTCAAAGCCAGTTTCATCCAACACTATAAATTTGTTCATGGTTTAGAGGTGAAGCCATGTGCAATAATGAATGCTGGCAAGGATGTGGAGAAAAGGGAGCCCTTGTACACTGTTGATGGGAATGTAAATTAGTGCAACTACTAGGGAGAACAGTTTGGAGGTTCCTCAAAAAAACTAAAAGTTGAGCTGCCATGTGATCTAGCAATCCCACTGCTAGGTGTATACCCAAAAGAAAGGCAATCAGCATATCAAAGAGATACCTGCACTCCTATGTTTGTCCAGCACTGTTTACAACAGCTAAGATTTGAAAGTAACCTAAGTTTCCACCAATAGATAATGGATAAAGAAAATGTGATACATATATGCAATGGAGTACTATTCATTTATAAAAAAGAATGACATCCTGACATTTGCAACAACATGGATGGAACTGAAGGACATTATGTTAAGTGAAATAAGCCAGGCACAGAAAGACAAACGTCACATGTTCTCACTTATTCGTGGGACCTAAAAATCAAAACAATTGAACTCATGGCCATAGAAAGTAGAAAGATGTTTACCAGGGGCTGGGAACAGTAGTAGGGGTTGGGGTGGGGCGTGAAGATGGTTAATGGGTACAAAAAAAATAGCCAGAAAGAATGAGTAAAGCCAAGCATGGTGGCTCACACCTGTAATCCCAGCACTTTGGGAGACTGAGACAGGCGGATCACGAGGTCAGGAGTTCGAGACCAGCCTGGCCAGCATAGTGAGACTCCGTCTCTACTAAAAATACAAAAATTACCTGGGCATGATGGTGGGCGCCTGTAGTCCCAGCTACTCGGGAGGCCTAGGCAGAAGAATTGCTTGAACCAGGGAAGCAGAGGTTGCAGTGAGCTGAGATTATGCCACTGCACTCCAGCCTAGGTGACAGAGCGAGACTCCGTCTCAAAAAAAAAAAAAGAGTAAGACCTAGTATTTGATAGCACAACAGGGTGACTGTAGTCAGTAATAACTCATTGTATATTTTAAAATAAAGAGTGTAATTGGATTGTTTGTAACTTGAAGCATAAATGCTTGAGAGGATGGATACCCCATTCTCCATGATGTGCTTATTTCACACTGCAGGCCTGTATCAAAACATCTCATGTACCCCATAAATATCTACACCTACTGTGTACCCACAAAAATTACAAATAAAAAAAATTTTTAAATAAACAATAAAACCCAAAACAAACAAAAAAGTAAGGCCGTGTGAAGTCACTTGAATTCATGTTACTTAGGCTAGAGAATGAAACATTCGTGTTAAACTTGACCTCAACTTTGCCTTTAAACCAGAGTAATCCTAGGCACTTCAGGCTAGGATAAAGTTACCCTGGCTTAACTTTAGAACCAGAATAAAAATAAAAAATTCAGCTCTGTGATATAATTTTTTAATACACTCTGAAGTGACAAGAGACTGTGTCTCAAACGATATTACCGTCTTAATAACTTTTTCAGCTTTTTTGATGAGTTCTGATATTTTCCTGGAAAAAAAATGTGGCTTCTTTGACATTTGAGTACTGTTATTTAGCACTGTTACTTTCATTTCTTTTTCTTTTATGAAATTGGCCATCATCTTCATTAAGGAAAAAAAAAAAAAAAAGATGCCAAGTGTCACAAACTGTGAATTTCTTTTTCTTAAAAAAAAAGGGGGGGGGTATTTTTTTTCCAGAAGCTTATAGCTATAGGCCAAAGCCTCCCTAATAACTTTTTACTCAATATTTCAGGATTTTTTTTTTTTCCTGGACAGGATCCACCTGGAGCTTTTCAGAGGCTGCTGATAGGGTAAGGAAGAGCGTAATCTTGGACAGTGAAAATCTTATTTAGAAACTGCTCGTGCTTCAACTGCTTGGTTTTGATTTGAGGAAAGCAGCGAGGAGTGATATTTGTCAACGTGTCACTGGATTCTCAGGTTGCTTTACACTTTTTTCAGTGCTCTTTGTTGCTTCATTCTTTCCAGGGGACCTTCTCCCTGATGAGCAGTCCTGGCAAAGCCCTGACGGTTTCCTTCCACATTTACAAGGTGTTGGCTGCACTCTGTTTAACATTCCAACAGGGTTAGCTTAACTGGCCTGGAGTGCTGTGTAGCCAACAGTAACTCACTCCTTGGTAGAAAGTTGACTTGCTAATGCTTATTTGCCTTTAATTGCCTGGAGTCACTATTTTTTCCAAGAGTTACTTCTGACTAGGCTAAAGGGAGACCTGAGGGCTAATTTAATATTCTCCATTTTTATGAAGGATATGATTCTAGGGAATAAATAATTGACCCAAGGTAGAGAAGGTAAACATAATATTTTTCACTGTTCAGGAACTATGAAGAGGAGAGTTTGAGTAGATGCTCAAACACTTTTTGAGCGCCTGCTGTTTGTAAGGTTCTCGGCTTAGGGACTGGCAGTGGAAGCAGGGGCATGGGGCAGAAGAAAATGCCAATAAATTAGGCATGGTCTCTGTATTTCAAGGGTTGCCCACAAAGAGAAAACCTTTTTGTGATGTAGTTAGACTCACGTTGCAGTTACATGACACAAGTGAAGATTTTTGTTGTTTCTGTTCTGAAACATCATACCAAATTCCTCTTTATACCTACTGAACCCCCAACCCAGTTGTTGATTGCTTCTGAAATAATTAAATGTACTCACTACTTTTTTTTTTCAGTAACCCAGTAGGTCTTATGCCCAGTCAGCATTTATTCTATCCTTTTTTTTTCTATCTGCAGAAAAGAAAATTTATTATATGGGGACCTGAAAGAGAAATGCCAGGAATATAATTTCTAAATCCCATTAGGCCAACTATAGGTCTGGTTCAATGGCATTTGCAGGTTTCATGTCTCTGCTTGCTCCATGAGATGTAAGCCCTGAGAGGCCAAAGCTATTTTTTAACCATCCCTTAATCCCCAAAGACTGGAGCAGAGACCTAGCATTTAGTGGAATGCATGAAAGTCATTGAAAGCTTTTTCTTTTGAGCCACAAGATTGACAAATAATCTGCTATACTGGCTGGGCACAATGGTTCATGACTGTAATCCCAGCACTTTGGGTTTGTGGCAGGAGGATTGCTTGAGGCCAGGAGTTTGGCTGTGGCAGGAGGATTACTTGAGGCCAGGAGTTTGAGACCAACCTGGGCAACATAGTGAGACCCTGTCTCTATTAAGCAAACTAACAAACAACTGCTATATTAATAAGACAAAATGATAGCCGTGAATATGCTTGCAAACATATTGTAAGCATTGCTATATATCAGGTCTTGAGTTTGGTGTTGTGGAAATACAAACTTAAGAGAACTGCTCTGCTCTCACCTGGCTTGCTATGTGGCTAGAGAATGTCATGTACAAAGATAAAACCATCATTCAAGGCAATGTGGGGTGAGTCCCGGAATGCCACAGTAAACACTCTAGATCTGTGTTGTGAAATACGTTCACCACTAACCACACGTGGCTATTTAAATTTAAATGAAATGAAATAAAAAATTCTGTTGTTCAGTGACAGTATCTTCATTCCTTGTGTTCAGTAGCTGCATGTGGCTAATGATGCATTATTACAGGGCGCAGATATTTCTGTCATCACAGATAGTTTTACTGGACAGTGCTGCTCTGAAACTTCAAAGGAATAAGAAAGTACTTCTGTTATCTTGGTCAAGGGGTTTCATGGAAGATGTGGCATAGGAGCCAGCTCTTGGTGGAGGGGCAGGACACTAATGAGAAAGGGTGAAGACTGTCCAGAGGGACGGCATGAGCCAAGGGCACTGTTGACACATGTTTGGTGTTGACATTAGTAGCAGTAATACTGTGGTCACTATCCCAAGAGTATTCCTTCTCTTCCTGCTTTAGAGGGCTCCCATCCTCTAACCATAAGAACTGGCCATCTTTTTTCTCATTACTTTCTTTTTCCTATGATTGCTATCTCTCTATTCCTGTGACTCTGACCTTCACCAACATGACCAGGCATCTGTCCATATCCACGGCTGGCCACATTCGGGTCACGGATGTACATACCCATCTTTTGGATGTGCTCCAAACATTATTTGGAGGTTCCAGGAAGGGATCGCTGTGAGTCGGAAGAGTTGTCCTCCTGTATACACGAAGGGCATTCACTCCGAAGAAGCACGCAACTCCATCAGGGATTGTATTTGTCTGCTCAGGCTGCCATAACAAAATTCCACAGACTGGGTGGCTCAAACAACAGAATTGTATCACAGTATTAGAGGCTAAAAGTCCAAGATCAAGGTGCCAGCGGGGTTGGTCTCTCCTGCGACCCTTGTCCTTGGCTTGCAGCTGGCTGCCTTCTCGCTGCTTTGTCCTCACATGATGTCCTCTGTGTGTGCACACTCCTAGTGTCTCCTCCTCTTCTTATAAGGATATTGGATAATCTTGTCATACTGGATTAGGACTTCACCCTAACACCCCGTTTTCATTCAATCACTTCTTTAAAGACCTTGTTGCTAAATACAAGTATATTCTGAGACACTGGAGGTTGGGACATCAGCATATAAATTTTAGGAAACACAATTAAGTGCATAATGGGGATGAAGGGAGAAAGGGCATCTGCCTTAAAGCCAGATCAAGCACAGTAGGGAGCAGGATGGCAGAGGCCACAGCTACCGCCTTCACACCACGAGCTTGTGCTCACATACTTTACATTGCCTCAACCCAGAGTGAAAACAACTGAGCTCGTCCTTCCTCCCAAGGCATCGCGATGGCTGCTTATCATTCCCACCTGCCCTTTGTTTTGATGCCTCTAAGTTATCTTTGCTTCCTTCTCTCTGCCTTTAATGTGGAATGAGTTCCAAATTCTGTAACATTTTCTGGAGTAAATACTGTCTTTCACAACTGTCATTTTTCCTATTTTTACCACCCACAAATTTTTACAGTTACCTAACTGGCTGCATTCAGCCAATCTTTTCCAGATATTTCGCCAGCCACATCATGTGCTTCTCTCTTCAAAATGCCTTCAGCAGTTCCCCACTGTCTATAGTCCGGTATTTTATATGTTCCTCCACAGAACCTAACTTCCTGATAGCTTCTGGAGATGTCACTACAAACAGACAAATGGGGGTACTAGGCAGCATGGTAGTCAAAAAAACTGCAGTCTTTAGAAAAAGACTGCAAATTCTGGTTTGGCCATTAGGCATTGAGATTTGGGATAATGTAACTAAAATTCAGTTTCATCATCATATTTGAGAATAATAATCCTTACCTTGAATGATGCTAGGGAGGACACTTCACATTTACAAGAGGCCTGCTTAAATATTGTAGGTTCTCAAAGGCACAATAACTATCATCATCCCTGATTCTACTTTGGATATTGTATTTCTGCCCCTTTGAGCACACTATCCCACCTACTGGCTGTGCCCTTGCCCCTTTTTATGCCTATCTTAGTTCCGTTCTTGAAAATCTACCTCATTTTATATCTCTGCACATGTGCACACGCGTCCGCACACGAGCAGTCACACACAGGCACACATACAGAGTTGCAGATAACTATCAGAGTCCCTTTTACCCTCCCTTCTACATGTCAAAGGCTGCTTACTGTGAATACCTTCAGTTCTCTGCATGAAGGCTTTTTTCCCTGGCCATGAGAATATCCTTGATCCTCATGCAGCATAAGCTGGAAGTGTAAGAAAATTAAATAGCCCTAAACAAGAAGATGGGAAATTGGTGGATAAATCCTCAAGCTCTCTTGCCCTTTTAGGAGGATAACTCCCAAGTATACACTTCATGTCTCCCAAGATCCCCAGCAGGATCGAACTCCAGTTGCCCACAGTGGTAACTTCTCAATAACACATCTTTTATTGTCCCCATCTCTTTGCTGTCTCACTTCCCCACTTACCTTTCACTGCTTTCTTGGATTTTCCGTATAAACCACTTAAACTCAAAACCTTGTCTCGATGTCTGTTTCTGGGGGAACCCAACCCAAGATAAAAATATAACATATATCATCTTTCATCAACTACACTGAACAGGCTCTGTCTCTCATTTCTGGATTCCTCAGTAACATCTAACAATGGGCTATGTATTAGTGCATTCTCACATTGCTGTAAAGAACTACCTGAGACTGGGTAATTTATAAAGAAGAGAGGTTTAATTGACTCACATTTCTGCATGGCTAGAGCGGCCTCAGGAAACTTACAATCATGGCGGAAGACGGAGGGGAAGCAGGGCACATCTTCCCATGGCCAAGCAGGAGAGAAGTGCCACACACTTTTAAACTATCAGATCTCATGAGAACTCACTATCATGAGAACAGTAAGGGGGAAATCCACCCCCATAATCCAGTTACCTCCCACCAGGACCCTTCTCTAATTTGGGTGGGGACACAAATCCAAACCATATCAGGCTGCAAACAGCTGACACCACTCCACACAGTGGCCATAAGAAAATTGGAGTTGTGATTTATGCAAGGTTTCTAGTGTTACCAGTTCTTTTTCCATTAAAGAATTGCTAAGGGAAGACTTGCCTGGCTCCAGGAGGCAGGCACGTCAAGCAACAACAAGGTATATGCCACCATGGCACTTAAAAAATAATAACAGGGCCAGGTGCGCTGGCTTGCACCTGTAATCTCAGCACTTTGGGAGGCCGAGGTGAGTGGATCATGCAGTCAGGAGTTCAAGACCAGCCTGGCCAACATGGCGAAACCCTGTCTCTACTAAAAATACAAAAATTAGCCGGGCACGGTGGTGGGTACTTGTAGTCCCAGCTACTCGGGAGGCTGAGGCAGGAGAATCGCCTGAACCCAGGAGGCAGAGGTTGCAGTGAGCTGAGACCGTGCCACTGCACTCCAGCCTAGGCAACACAACAGTACTCTGTCTAAAAATAATAATAATAACAATAAAAGCTGTGATGTTGTTAAATGCTCAAGTATGAGAGTGCCAACGCAGCAGGTTCCAGTAACCTGGTACTCACTGACCTCAGTGACCTAAGCCCATTGCCATGAGCTCACCATTCCTTGTTCCTTAATAGCAGAGAAAAAATGTGTAGTTCATTAATATCTTTCACTGACATAAGAAAAATTTTCACCTATGTTTTCTTGTTGTTTTCCCAAGAGACCACACCACTGACTTTTCTTTTGTCATTGAGCATCTGTTAGCAAAGGCTCTGCAAACCTTCTCCTCATCAGCTCGCACACCATATGCCATCATCTGCTGGGGTTGCACATTTTCCTGGTTGATAGTCATTGTAAACTTTTTCATGTTCAGAACACATTCATCATAGACTCAATTTATTCGAAATTTGTGTTAACTCTGTAGTGCCATAGGGTGTAAGAACCTTCTCCGGTCACCTTGAATATTTAGGGCTCATAGAGAATGTGAAACCCCAGAGTCTTACACCTTTTAATATTGGCCAGTAATACCTTTAATGTGGGACTATGTTTGAATTTTCCGAAAACATAAAAGCAGTAAAGAGGTATACAGAGTGCAAACTGTGCAAAATTATTACAAAGGACTTTGTGTTGGTGATCTCTGTAATAATATGCAGAATTCAAAGTAGCCAGTAAAACTTCAGTCCATGTGCAAGCCGACTGAGCAACTCCCCACATTTCCTTTCCAAACTTTTACTGCACGTGTCACCATAGATTCCAAAAGTACTTTAATGCCTTTTATACAATGGTGTCTTACTTTTACATCCCAGGAATCCTTCAGTGTTCTTTATCAGGGAGTTGCAGAAACAATCAAAATATTGCTAATTTTGCCCCTAGACAAATCCTAAATCAGACAAGAGTGTATGTATCAGTTTCCCATTGCTTTAGATCTTGACAATTTTTTCGTGCCTTAGCACTGCTTATACCAACCCAGTTCTTGTTTTCATTCATTCTCTTAGCCCATAATCCATTCATCATTCTCTCGATGAGATTTTGTAATTAGGCCAAACAGATTCCCTAAGTTCTGAAAATGACCGATAACAGGACAACAGAGTGTGGGTTAGTCTATCACAATAGCTGGCCCTTTCTTTGATTAGCAAATACATAGAAGCTAAGATACAAATGAGTAGGCGTAGTCTGCGTCCCATAAATTTCCAGTGCCTGGTGAATTAAATGGGGCTTCTCAGGTGCTGCCTTTAAACCATATCACAAATCTGTCTCTCATATTTTCCCTCAAGCTGGCAGCAGAATAAATGTTAGGAACATATTGCCGTGTCCTTTAGTTCTCATCTGAACAAGGCAGTTCTTTTTATCCTAGAATCACAACTGATATCTCCTAGCTTTATGAAGAATTATTTCATTCTTGTATTTATTCACTTTGAATCTTGAGTAGTGAACTAGCTGAGCCTAGTGACATCTGTGTTTCTTTCCCATGTACATTTCAGACTTGTTTATTTTCTTTTTTGCTTAATTTGCCTTATAGTCCCCTAAGCCCTGTTAGAGTGACCTAGAAAATATCGGGGTGTCTAAGCAGAAATGTAACATATACTGAGTCCTCAGGTCCTCTCACCTGTTAAGTTTATAAGAACTAATTTTTGGTATCTCTAAGCAGCTCTTTGTCCAGTGATGCCACATTGTTTGATTCTTGAAATGGGCCACAGTCAGAGTACTTACACCACAGAAATCAGCAAACACTGCATATCAGGGCTTCTCTCCTCCTTCCCTCTCAATTCCTGCTCCCTGCCCCAACCCCTGCTCTGCAGACAGCACTTGCTCAATGTTTAGGAGCGTACCACTGGGCAAAGGTCAGCCTGTATTTGGCGTAAGAAGTTTAGGAAGTTAAGGCCTTACAGAAGCATTTGAAACATTTTCAGAGGAATTAGAGCTATTTCTTTAAATCAGTGGATTCTTACCCTTTGAACCCAAAGTGTCCCTTATACAGTAAATACTTTGTAACATATCCTATACTTTTCTGAAATCGAAATCATAGATAATGTAATCTACCTTTTATAATCAGCATCACATCTTGATAATATATAGAAAAAAATGAAAGAAAATTTATAATAGTTTATGTTTTAACATGTAAATTCTTAGGCATAACTACTCTGGAAGATAAGATGAAGAAGTCACACGTTCACGCCTTTTTGTAGAGCTGATATGAAAGCAGCAGCTACAATGCAGTCTTACAGAGATCAGATTTTGGTGAATCAGTGATTTTATGAAATGATAAACAACTCTTGGTAAAATTCTACACAATACAAAACACACTTTTCCCTCAACTCCCAAGGTAATCCCATCTTGGGAGATCCAGTGCATGTTAAAACCATACAAAAAATAGTGTGTGGGGGCATGTGAGAAGAAATTAGGTTCTAGGCTCAGGTTATTTATCTACACGAGTCACTTACATTCTAAAGTCGTGTGAGATGTGGAGAGTTCCTCACTGCATAGAACAGCTGACTTCTCTGGCCTTACCCACTAAATGCCAGTAGTGACCTCAAGAAGCAACCAAGAATATCTCCCAGACACTCAAATCACCTGAGGAATATTACTGCTCTGGTTGAAAACTAGTAATGTAAGTCAAGGTCAAAGAACCTGCCCTTGATGGTTATGGCCTGAGAGCCCCTTTGTCTTGGTAAGTTGGTGTAAACAAGGACAATTTACTGCCTGGAAGGACAGTGACCCCTGGACATCCAGAGAGAAGGTCCCAAACTAGCCAACTTCCAGCAAGTCAAAAGATGCAGGGACAACTTTGGAAGAGACAACAGGGGACCCTGGAGAAAGAAGGGCAGTGCAATGGGCCAGGTAGGGACTGCAAGGCTAGGTAGGAAGAGGGCAGAAGCATCTGATGTTGGGGAAATGGAAAACTGCAAGTGGAATCACCCATTCTGATGTTAAACATTCTCTTTCTTCCAGGAATTGTAGGTAGCATGAGGGGCAGTCATTATGAGGTATTACAGAACTGCAGACTCCTTGGAAATGGCTGCAAATTATCTAATGGCTCTTGGCTTCTAATAAAACTTGTGGTCAAAGTGCTTCATTTTGGGGATTTGACAGCAGGCAATGAACTAGAGGACAATAGATATTTTATTTTTCTTTTGTCCTCCTTTTTAAATTCTCATCCTTATCCTGCACTTAATCACTCAGATCTTTATTTAACAGATAAAAATTACATCTTAATATATTGAGGCTTTGGGTTTTTTTTTTTTTAATTGAATTACTGTTAACCAAGGGGCCTAGTTATATAGATAGTGGCATGCAGTTTCATCCAAATTTACGTTTAACATCTTTAGAGTTAAACGTAAAGCTACTTCTATGGTGACTCACAGCTTCTCTTTTCCCAGCCGCCAGTATCTAACCTGCTCATGTTGAGAGCTCCTTCCATTCTCAAGACTGTTGACCAGAGTACTTGTTTTCAAACGTTCTCAGTTACAGGACCAATTGAGAGTTTGTTTGTTTGTTTGTTTGTTTTAAATCTGAGTCATCTGTCCACTCTATTTTTAACTAAAGACTTTTATTGAAATAAAACGTTCATGGAAAGGAGTACATAAATCATAAGTATACAGCTTATTTTTTACAACTGAACACAAACATTTAACCAGCACTCAGATCAAGAAAAAACATGACCAAGGGCCAGGTGCAGTGGTTCATACCTGTAATCCCAGCACTTTGGGAGGCCGAGGCGGGCAGATCATCTGAGGTCGGGAGTTCAAGACCAGCCTGACCAACATGGAGCAACCCCATCTCTACTAAAAATACAAAATTAGCTGGGCATGGTAGCGCATGCCTGTAATCCCAGCTACTCAGGAGGCTGAGGCAGGAGAATCGCTTGAACCTGGGAGGCAGAGGTTGTGGTGAACCGAGATCGTGCCATTGTACTCCAGCATGGGCAATAAGAGTGAAAGAGTGAAATTCCGTCTTGGCAGGGTCAGGGGGAAGGGAGGAGAAGAAGAAAGAAAAAATGTGACCAGAACACCAAAAGCTCCTTTGTGCCTTTCTTAAATCCTGACTAAAACATAACCAGTATCCTCACTTCTAACAACATAGATTAAAACGTAACCAATATCCTCACTTATAATGAGATTAACTAAAACATTAATGTTTTTTGAACTTCATATGAATAGAATCAGAGTTGTACTTTTTGTGTATTTTTGTCTTTTTTCATGCAACATTATGTTTGTGGTATTCATTCACTCTATTGCACATCGTTGAAGTTCGTTTGTCCTCATTGCTGGATAGTCTTCTATTGTGTGAATATATCACATTTTTTATCCATTCTCTTGATAAATATTTGGGTAGTTTTGTCTTTGGGGCTATTATGATTAGTACAGTTATGATTATGTTTTGTGTATATGCCTTTTACATGAACATATGTATGCATTTTTATTGGGTATATACATAGAAATGGAATTATCAGCTATGAGAGTTTGAAGCTATATTAGGTTTCAGTAGATACTGAAAAATGGCTTTCCAAGATAGTTGGGCAAATTTCCATTCCCACTGGCAGTGTATGAAAATTTAGATTTCTCCACATCTTCACCAACCCTTGGTATCTTGTTTTTGTTTGTTTGTTTGTTTAATTTTAGCCATTTTGGTAGATGTGTAGTGCTACTGCATGTGGTCTTACATTTTATTCCCTGATAACCAATGAAGTTGATCACCTTTGCAACCAAGGCTAGTTGGCATTGAGCTGCAACACACTGGCATGGTCTGCATTTATTCTCAAGGATTATTGTCTGTAGCATACTGGTTGTTAAATATTTTGCTCAATACTATTTTCCATGACAATCTTATTGAGTTGTAATTGACATTTAATAAACTGCATATTCTTAAAATGTAAAATGTGTAAGTTTTGATGTGCACATACACCTGTGAAACCATTACCATAATCAAGATATAAACATATCCACCACCACCACCACCCAGAAGTTTGTCCATGTGCTTTGGTAATCTTGCCCTCCTGTCCCTTCCTTTTCCCCTAAGCCCTGTCTCTAGGCAACCACTGATTTCCTTTCTGCCACATATATTAGATTGCATTTCCTAGAATTTCTTTACATAAATCAAATTATACATTAGCTACTATTGTATCCGTCTTCTTTCACTCAGCATGATTATTATGAGATTCATTTATGCTGTAGCATGTACCAATAGTTCATTCCTTTTTATTGCCAAGAAGCTTTCCATTGTATGGATATACCACAATTTGTTTTACCAATTCATCTATTGATGGACAGTTGGGTTGCTTCCAGTTCGGGGCTATTACTGCAAATAAAGCTACTATGAACATTCATGTCATTGAATAGAAATATGCCTTAATGTCTCCTGAGTAAATACCTAGGCATGGAATGGCAGGATCACTTGGTAAGTATATGTTCAACTTTTTAAGAAATTTTCAAACTGGTTTATGATTTTATATTTCTTGCAACAGTATATGAGAGTTCTAGTTTCTCCACATTCACAGCAATACCTGGTATGGCAGGCTTTTTAATTTTAGCAATTCCAATAGGTATGTAGTGGTGTCTCATTGTGGTTTTAATTGGCATTTACCTAATTAGCGTTTACCTAATCACTAAGGATGTTTGGCATTGTTTCATAGGTTTATTTGCCATATATATAATGTTTTCAGTGACCTTTCTGTTCAAATTGTTTACCCAGTAAGAGTTGGAAGAAGGGTGCTTGCTTTGTTATTTTTGAATTTTGAAATTTTTAAAATTCTAGTTACAAATCCATTATCTGATATATGCTTTGCACAATTTTTTGAGACAGAGTTTTGCTCTTGTTGCCCAGGCTGGAGTGCAATGGTGTGATCTCGGCTCACTGCAACCTCCACCTCCTGGGTTCAAGCAATTCTCCTGCCTCAGCTTCCCGAGTAGCTGGGATTACAGGGACCTGCCACCATGTCCAGCTAATTTTTGTATTTTTAGTAGAGACAGGGCTTCACCATGTTGGCCAGGCTGGTCTCGAACTCCCGATCTCAGGTGATCCACCTGCCTCAGCCTCCCAAAGTGCTGGGATTACACTTTGCACAATTTTTATCCTGCTGTATGATTTGTCTTCTTATTCTTTTAGCAGAGTCTTCCAAAGAATAGAAGTTGTAAATTATAATGAAGTTCAAATTATTTTGGTTTTTTTTAATGTGTCATACTTTGGTGCCATATCTAAGAAACCATTGCCCAACGCAAGGTCACAAAATTTTCTATTTTCTGCTTTACATTTAGGTCCAGGATCCATTTTGAATGAATTTTTGCATATGCTGTGGGTTATGGATCTTTTATTTTTGTTGTTTGTTTTATTTGTATGCAATATATACCTCATTATTCCAGCATCATTTTTGGAAAATACTATCTTTTTCCTGGTATAAATCCTGTATTTTTGTTGTTTTATTTGTATGCAATATATACCCCATCGTTCCAGCACTATTTTTAGGAGAATACTACCTTTTTCCTGGTCTTTATGTAGGTTGGACTTCCGCATTTATGAGTTAAAATCACAAGGTCTGTGCCATCAGATTGCATTGTTTTAATGATGTCTTCTAATAATTAGTCCTAATTTTGTTCTACTTACAGTGAGGCCATTCTAATTGCCTTACAACAGTAGATCATAGTCTCTTCCAACTTTTCAATTTCTACCAACTTGTACATGGCTCTGCTAGTCAGTGTCTTCCAGGAAGTGCTATTCATTCGTTCAACAAATGCTTCTTGAGGGATGGTATGTGTTGTATACTGTTCTGATTACTGGGATCATAGCAGTGAACTGGACTGAGTTGCTACCATCGAAGAGACTACTTTTTTTGTGATAGACATACAGTAAAGAATAAATACGTGCCAGGTAGGGTTATAAATAAAAAATGCTGGGGCAAGGAACACACAGTGATGGACATGACCTAGAGTCCTATTTTAATTAGGGTCATCATTGTCTTAATTATGGCAACATATTCAAAAAGAACTGAAGAAAAAGATGCAACAAGGCATGTCAATATCTAAGCAAAGGCTGGGTGTAGTGAGTCACATCCGTAATCCTAGCACTCCAGGAGGCAGATCATTTGAGCCCAGTAATTCAAGACCAGCCTGGGCAATGTAGTGATACCTCATCTCTACTAAAAATAAAAATAAAAGCAATTAGCCAGGCGTGGTGGCACATGCCTGTAGTCCCAACTACTGACAGGGTTGAGGCCGGAGGATTGTTTGAGCCTGCAAGGTTGAGGCTGTAGAGAGCCAAGATTGCGCCACTGCACTCCATCCAGCCTGGATAACAAAGTGAGACTTTGTCTCATAAATAAGTAAATAAATAACTACAGAGGATTCTTGAAGTGTTTGAATTGAGACTTTTAGACCTTGAAGAAACCTTTGATATTATCCAGTTCCAGGACTGCTGCTAGAGTTCATCTTCAAAGCCAATTCAATGGATTGGTACTGAATGCTTACAGTCAGCAAATTTTTTTCTCTAAAGGTACAGATTGTAAATATTTTCAGTTTTGTGGGCCATACAGTTTCCATTGCAGTCACTTAACTCTGTTGTTGTGCAAAAGCAGCATAGACAATATATAAACAAATTAATGTGCAATTGCTCGCCTCCAATAAAACTTTATTTTACAACAAGTGGTAGGCTGGATTTGGCCTTTGGAGTCTCCCAACCCCTGGACTTGAGTATGGTGTTGGGCAGCCTTACTCAGATCTTTCAGAGGGACACATCAGTCGTTGCGGGTGGACTTGGGCTTGGCTGGCCTGCACTCGGAGCTGCCAGCTGGCAACGCAGGCCCCGTGCAGTGAGGGGCTTAGCACCTCGGCTAGCAGCTGCGGAGGGTGGGCCAGGTTCCCCAGCAGTCCCGGTTTGCTGGTGCTGCGCTCTCCGGGCCTCAGCTGCCTCCCGACGAGGCAGGGCTCGGGACCTGCAGCCCGCCATGCCCAAGCCTCCCCTACTCCATGGGTTCCTGTGCAGCCCTAGCCTCTCCGACGGACGCCACCCACTGCTCCGCAGTGCCCGGTCCCATTGACCGCCCAAGGCTGAGGAGCGCAGGCAAGCGGAGCAGGACTGATGGGCAGCCCCCTCCCCCACCTGCCCCACGGCCCTGGCCTGTCTCAGCATCCACTAGGCGAAACCAGCTGGGCTCGTGAGTCAAGTGGGGACTTCGAGAAATTTTATGTCTAGCTGAAGGATTGCAAACGCACCAATCAGCATCCTGTGTCTAGCTCAAGGTTTATAAATGCACCAGTCAGTGCTGTGTCTAGCTAATCTAGTGGGAACTTGGACAACTTTGATGTCTAGCTAAAGGATTGCGAATGCACCAATCAGCACTCTGTGTCTAGCTCAAGGTTTGTAAATGCACCAATCAGCACCCTCTCAAAACGGACCAATCAGTTCTCTGTAAAATGGACCAATCAGCAGGATGTGGGTGGGGTCCGATAAGGGAATAAAAGCAGGCTGCCAGCGCCAACAGTGGCAACTCTGTGCATGTGCACTCCCAGGGTGTGGAAACTCCGTTCTTTTGCTCTTTGCAATAAATCTTGCTGCTGCTTACTCTTTGGGTCTCCACTGCCTTTATGAGCTATAACACCGCCAAAGTCTGCAGTTTCTCTCCTGAGGCCAGTGAGACCAGGAACCCACCAGGAAGAATGGGCGACTCCAGACGCAGCACCTTAAAAGCTGTAACACCACGAAGGTCTGCAGCTTCACTCCTGAAGCTAGTGAGACCACGAACCCACCAGAAGGAAGAAACTCTGAACACGTCTGAACATCAGAAGAAATAAACTCTGGACATACTATCTTTAAGAACTGTAACACTCATTGCGAGTATCCATGGCTTCATTCTTGAAGTCAGTGAGACCAAGAACCTACCAATTCCGGACACAGTACCAAGTTCTCTAAAGGTTCTCTGGTGCCTTGGTGTTAACCAAGTGGAATGTCCCAACAGCTCAGTCAGTCTGACAATGTAGTGTGTGGAATAAAAACCCGAGGACCTTGATTTAAATGCAACTGAATACACCCCCCACCCCAGAAATTTGTGTGAGGTAGCTCTGGGTGTGAAGCCCTGAATTCACCAAGCCTTGGGAATCATTGCAGCAGATCTTATATTTTATCATTGCATTTTGCTTAGCAGAGAGGGAAAGTGTTTGATATTTCTGTCTATTCTTTCCGTTTCTTTACCTCCCATGCTTTTGTGTTACCTTAAATTTTGAAACTGTTGCCTTCTGAATTATCTTTGCTTATTTTTTGTAAGCAATTGTAACTTAAGTAAACAATAACAAAATACAAAAATCTAATATTGGAAGCCACCACGATGTCCTCTCCAAGAGAAGCTTTTGAAGCTCTTGGTTGAGTAGATGTTGAGAAGGTGGGTTTATACCCTGATGTTTGAAAGAAGAGAGAAAAACTTTTTTTCCCACCAAAAAATACTTACATTGTATTCACAGTGTGTGTGTGTGTGTAATGTGCTTATATGCGTTTCTTTGTTTCTCTAACAGAAATTTCACTGGGATTTCTGTCTGGCTTTATGTTACCCTGATCATTCCCACTCAATCACATTGAGCTTTTTATTTGCCTTTTTCTCTGTCAGACAGTAGGATGAATTTAAACTCCATTCCCTCTCCAACTGCCTCTCTGATGTGTTTGTACTTTTTACGTTCACTTTCCCTGTAGAATCTGAAGGAAATTCCTTTGGGTTTTTAGCTTTCCCTCAGAGTCAGAAACTTTTGTGTTGCTAATAGAACTTGGCTTCATTAGCATTTCAAATCCTGGGATGCTCTTAGAGATCAGAGTTAGATCTAAGGGGCTCTCCAGCCACAACCTGATTTATCAAACCTGTTCAACTGAAATCTCTAGTGACCAGTGCCTTTGACCTTATTTCTGCCGGCACATCTCATCAGAAAATTCTTTTCAAGGATTCTAGAGAAAGATACATGCGTGATCTGAGAAGTTTTACTTTTGTTCCTCTCACTACTTTATATATTGTCTGCAAAAAGCCATAGTCTGCTTCATCACCTTTGGGGGTTAGGTCACAGGTAGATGGTTCAGAGAGTGAATCAGTGGGTGGATAGGTAGATGGGTATATGAACAAGTGGATGTATGGATAACTAAAAGGGTGGATGGATTGGTGGATGGATCAGTAAATGGAAGGACGGGTGCATATGAGGTAGATGAATGGGTAGGTGGGTGGGTGGATGGATGGGTGGAAAGATAACATGATAAGGCAACATAGATTAATAATGCAAGTCTTCCATCTTATGCAATGCCTTTGCCACTTAATTAACTATAATCAACCCTAAGGTGCTGGGGCTCAACACGACTTATGAAAAAAAAAAAAACCAAAACAAAACAAACAGCGTCATAAGATGTATTTCGTGTCTTCCACAGGGACAGCAGGGTGGGGCTTGCCAATTATTTCATGGCCATTCTGACTCAATGTGTGCTTTGTGAAATGAAAGAAACCGTCTTCCTTTATAATATAAATATAAAAATGCTTCAGTGTGGTAGTACTTAATCAGGTATATGCAGCAAATTCTCTTAGAGAACTTGCCCTAATTGTATATTTGCAGCCGGTAGCCACTCCACCTGCAGCCTGAAATGTGCATTCTGGTTGACAGAAAATTCTCTGTTTCTGGTAAAGATAGTATTTGAGTAGTATTGAGCAATGTGTGCCTGACTTTATTTTCTCCTTGCAGACACTGAATTAAGATTTTCTTTTCTTTTCTTTTCTTTTTTTTTTTTTTTTTTTTTGAGACGGAGTCTTGCTCTGTTGCCCAGGCTGGAGCGCAGT
>NW_012101465.1:4559364-4565371 GCF_000951045.1 Mandrillus leucophaeus
CTGTGTGGCCCCACCTACCATGTTACACTGCCTCTCTAATCATTAAGCTGACCTTTGAGAGCACTGTGCTGCAATAGAACTTTCTGCAATGATGGAATCATTCTGTGTCTGCACTGTCCTATTAACGTGAGAGCCACCAGTCATATGAGGCTTTTGCACACTTGAAATATGGTTACTGTGACTGAGAACCCGTTTTTAATTGTTTAATTTTAATTAGTTTAAACAGCACAGCTTAAGAGCCGACTGTTTCTGTTCATACGTATGATCTTAAAAAAATGAAGTGCTGAACTAGGAATTAAGGCAGGCATCTCAGTTATAGACATTATCCTTTATTAATAATATTAACATGAAATAATTGCAAAGCACTCTTAGAATCCTTTGTGCTTCTTTCCATCCTTGAAAAGAGTCTAGGTGTTCTTCTAAGCCCTTTGTCAACTAAGTGGCACATCTAATCTTAGCTTATTGGAAGATGTACTGAGATGAGACAAAATTCATGTGAAATAGTACAGGGAAGTCACAAGCAAGCTGTAGCATGGTAGTGCCATTGGCATTTATTCTCAGGGGTCACCATTACATTTTCCATCTCTCAAATACTGCCATCATATATGGGACTGAGGCGGGGTGTTGATGGAAATAATGGACTTTAAAGAAGGGTTTAATGGTGGAAGAACAGGGGTACCTGCACACGTTTTGAAGGCAGAGATACTATCCAAAACTCCTTCTTATAGAAGGAAATGAAGACAATAAGGTAGAAAAGTGAGAAATTACCAGCCAAGAGAGAAGGAAAGATGATTCTGGATGAAGTAATATAATGCATTCTAGATGAATAATATAATAAAGAGCCATATTATTCTTCATGAGATACACAAGTTGAAACTGAATTAAGCTTTTAAAAGGGAAAGAAAATTAAAGTGTTAACAAAACCCAAATATATATAGCTAGGTTTTATAAGGGTAGAGACAAGGCAATGTAGAATTTCATGGAATTGTTCAATGTTGGTTTAGAACAGAGGTGGACAAACTGCAGCCCATGAGCAAAACCCAGTCCACTATCAGTTTTTGTAAATTAAGTTTTATTAAGTACATCCATGCCCATTAATTTATTATACAGTCTACGGCTCCTTTATACTACAATGGCATAGTTGAGCGACTGCAACAGAGACTGTATAGTCTCAAGGCCTAAAATATTTCCAAAGACCCCATACAGAAAATGTTTACTGACCCCTCTTTTAGAACAAAAAGGAAACATATATTCACATAACTGTTTTGGAGTACAATTTTGTGTGTCCATCAAATTTTAAGATGCTCATAATCCTTGTTCTGGGAATACTGCTACTAGAATTTTATCCAGCAGGTGTATTGGTGCACAGGCCTGCAGGGCTTCTTCACACCAACCTAATAGTACTAGAAAGTTAGAAACAACCTAAATGTCTAACAGCTGGCCATTGGTTAAATGAAATACAATGCATTGCTGTAAAGAGATTCTAATTTATTTTTTTAAATGAGCTAGTTCTATATGTACTATTTATTTTGAAGGGATGTTCAAGAAATATTGCTAAATTTCAAAATGTTGCAGAGCAATATGTATCATAAGACCATACTGGTGTAATAGCAACAAACAGCACCCAGCCCCATAAAAATATACAGATATGTGCCCAGCACCAATTAAGATGCCTGGAACATTGTAGGTATTCAACATTTAATGAATAAATATAGAGAACTTTTACTTTTCACTTTATATCTTTTGGACTAGACTTTGAATTTTTATGAGCGTGTATTACTTAAATCTAGATTTATAGGGAGTGATGGAAAATGTGAAAATAAAATTTTAAAAAAGGAAAAAAGTAAAGCTCTAGATTTAAAAAGGGAAATGTAAACAAGATGAAACAGCCGAAGATAGGTCTCCCCAAAACTAATGTTGAGACCACCAGCAGTGACAGTCAGCTAAGATGGTTCCCAGCTCACTGCTCAGTAACTGAGGCATTCAGCAGGGTTTGTATTTAACTTTCAAGCTGGAACCAACGGAAACTGTTGGGCTTGAAGAGGTGTCTTTATGAGTCATCAACAGCAGAAAGCACAGAAGCGCTAAAGAAAATAATTCAGAAATATGGAAAGAGAAAAGTATGCCCTTGTCTTGGGAGAACAATATTTGTATGTAACCAAGTGGGAGGACTTTGTGGAGGAAAGTCTGAAAAAGCAGAGAGCTGAAGAGAAAGGAGCCAAATGAAGGACACGGTGGCCAACACTCAAAGTAGAAAGACATTTTTGAAGAAGACATGTTTCTAGGGTTTCTGAAAAGTCTCTATACTCATGCCCAGAGCCACCGTGCAAGTTCATCTGGAAAGCGCATTGGGGTCTTTTGGTATAAGATCCACAAATATCAGCAGTCCTGTTATGTGAGCAGGTGTTCATACTGAAGGGCCAGAAGCAAAGTTTCCATGTGTTATTACTGTTAGAACTTCCCCCACTCCCCTCCAACACAAAAGCAGCTCTGCCTGCTAGTATGGAAGCCCTGGGAACAGCCTCATACTTGCCTCGTGCTGGCGACATCTCTGCCTTGGCTTTCCTGCTGGAACACACATGTCACTCAGTACTAGCCATTTATTCTTCTGGCAGAGCTGTGGCAAGAGGGGATTAACAGGGAGAAAATTTAAAAAACAAACAAAAAGCCAAAACAACATGAAAGAGGTGGGCATGTCTTTAAAACAATCAGTGTCCACCTCCCCCAGCCCTGTGCTTGTGTCTGCCTGCCCTTTGCATGCCTGCGCCTGTGGTGGAGGGGATATGTCTGCGCCTCTGAAAATCTTCTTATTTAGACATCACAAGGTATTAGCCCAATTTTGAACACGGCCGGCTGCAATACTGGTGCACAGACACGACTGCTCTTTCTTCAGAAAACTCTCCAGTTCAAACATGTTTGCAGAGCGTGATTCATGGTGTTTCTTTCTGGATTGTCCAGTGGGTAATTGCTGTACGAAAACCAGAGAAACAGATGTAGACCCTGAACCCTGGCTATAAATTTTTGTTTTATGATTATGGGTTTCAAATGTGCTGTGTCACACTGACAAATATACAGTTACTCTGAAACAAAATGGATTTTGCTCTCAAACTTTTGCTTTTGGTTTTTACTTTTTGTTTGCTTGTTGGTTGGAAATACATTTATTAGATCATTGATCAAACACAAAGAAAATAGAGATGACACATCAGAATGTTATTTTATGCCATAACAAGAAGATATTTGGGAAAGTTTCTTCCAACCCTGTGACTGATGTTTAAAATGGGTGTCAGTAGTTTACATTTCATTATGGACAAATGGGTCTATTTTTCACTTTCTACCCTACTCATTAATCTTTATAGTACATGGATATGTATTTAAAGAATTGTGGCTTATTTATGTATCTTTCCTTCATTTTACTTAAAATGAAGAATTAGGAGGCAGAATCAAGTTTTCAAGAAGTGTAAGCATTTACTGATGAAGAAATAATTAGCATGTGGCTAAATCATGGGTCTGTTTTATAAATTAATACTTGGATTAAGTAATAGCTCCAATTATTGCTATCAGCATAATTAATTCATGATGAGGAATGATTAATTGACTAGCGAATACTGTCACATTATAAGAAACCCATACTATTCCATTCACTGGGATTTAAATACTGATTATTCATTTCAAGGCCCAAGTTCATTTCTCAGTTGAGAACTTTAAGGTAATTACACATTTTACATTTTCTTACACAAAGAAAGAAAACATCGAGTTGCCCAACCTTTACCACACACATGGAGGGACACACTAATGTTGTTATTTTTGTGCAATGATACAGTATAGAGGTAAGAAATTTGGAAGCAGTGCTCTCCCTCGATGAGGCTGATTCCGTAGCTTAAGAAATCAGAATGAAGAGAATTTTGAGGACATCCCTCCCCATCTTCACTTCCCTGGGACCAGTGCATCTCTACTCTTTGAAAAGATGTTAAGCAAGAATGTGCAGCAGCCTCCCCTGGATAACAGATCCTTGTATACACATACCTGTCAGTGATGCCATGTTTCCCATCTCTCACTTAAGTTTCTCCTGCTGTACTTTCAATATAGCTGCTTCCTCTACTCTTGTCTAACAACTTTCATCCCCCTCCATTATCCGGTCTAAATGAGCTCAGTTTCCAAGGAACTCTAAGGACCTTAAATAAGCATTTGGAGTCATAAGCCTCATGGACCAAGTAGAAATTGGCACATAATGTAGTGCTTTGTG
The DNA here is from genome assembly GCF_000951045.1 of Mandrillus leucophaeus. NCBI lineage: Eukaryota > Metazoa > Chordata > Mammalia > Primates > Cercopithecidae > Mandrillus > Mandrillus leucophaeus. Next base: position 4,563,608 of record NW_012101465.1, read on the forward strand.
TATCTTTACAACTACCTTAATGACAGTGTGTTAAAATGTTTTGTAAATTCCTCTGTGTTCCCTTGCTTAAAATGTGTGTTTTCTTTGTAGTTAAAGGGTTTCTTATAATAAGTCTCTGTTACAAAATGATGGCCATATAAAAGAGAGAAGAGAGGGGAAAAAAATAACAAACACAGATTCAGCAAAAATCTCACCCCTTTATTGCCCTGAACTTTTCAATAGCAAGAACTGAGCTTGCTGGGCTGAAAATTGTTTTAATGTACCTTCATAAAAGGATCTTTGACTTGGTAAGTGTGTGCGATGCATACTTTTCATGTTACACCACAAGTGCCACTTAGCAACTCCGCTAGACAGGGCAGTGTTTCAGCATGGGGTGGGGTGCCCCCTGACAGGCTTTTAAAAGGCCTGGATGCCAATGCACATTCCAACACTATCCACAAAAAGCAGACTGGAGCAGTGCTCTTGCCTGCGTTGGGCAAGGAGACTGTCCCTCCCTGCCTACCCTCTTGCCTGCCCTGTTTTGTGGGAGAACTATAAGTAAATACTAGAGAGGCAGTGGAGAAGACAGGGTGTTTAAATTCCTCCCCAGAGTTTCCTTTCTTTGATGTATGTTGCATCCTTTAAGCAAGTTGTGCAAAATGGCTGCAGGGTAGATTGGCTCTCCCTTTTAAAGCTCTCCATCCGGCTGGGTTTATTTGTAAATATTGCATCTATCCTTCTCAGTGTTTTAAGACTGGCTGGAAAGACTCTTCTTCCTGTAGGTTGGGTCAGTGTCAGAGATCTAAAAAATCATTTTCCCTTAAAATTACTGTATTTTAATAAAAGGATTGGGCAGGGGCTGGTACGAGAGAAAACTGGTCCTTCAAAATATAAAACTGTCATACTTAAACGAGCTTACAAAATATGTGTTTAATTATGTGGTGGGATGTGTGTAGGTGTATGATGAGAGAGGCAACCAACCAACATGGCGTTTTGGGGTGCAAGGATATGGGAACAGGCAAGTAATTTTCACGTTGGACTTTGATCCTAGGGAGCTGGGTTCGAGTCACAGCTCTGAGCCGTGTGACCTTGGGTGGGTCCCATCTCCCCCGGCTATTGTTTCCCCAGTTGAACAATATGAGGATGAGTCACAGCTAACATTTGTTCCATGATATTTACCCAGCACCATACAAGTGTTATTTCTGTTCTCCCAGTTACCACCAAGGTGGGTAGTATTATATGCCCATTTTATAGAGGAGGAAACTGAAGCCCGAAGAAGTTAAATACTTGTCCCAGAACACACAGCTGGTAAGTGGCAGACCTGGAATTGGAATCTAGTTCAGTTTGATTCCCCAGTCCATGCTCTTGACCACTATATTGTTTCTTCAAGTCCAGATCTAAAATCTCATTTTCTGTGTGACTTGTGTGTTTGGGGCAGGGGTAACTAATTCTTGACTACTCCATATGCTACATAGAACCTGGAAAGGATTTCTCAAAGTAAATGAATCCCGAAAGCTGGATTGCAGAGCAAACGAATGCAGTCACTTCAGCCAGGGGCTTGCAAGAGGGAGAAAGAGAGAAAGACTGTGGAATGGAAAGTTTCCCAACTCAAGCCTTTCCCAAGGGGTAGCCATTCTCTGTTCTACAGTTTAGGGCTTGCATGTGCTTTTTTCTGGAGTGGAAAAATACATAAGTTATAAGGAATTTAACAGACAGAAAGGCGCACAGAGGAATTTAAAGGGTAGGCTGGGGGGCGAGGCGGTGGGCGGGAGGCGAACGGGCGCG
>NW_012101465.1:4565460-4580671 GCF_000951045.1 Mandrillus leucophaeus
CGGGGAGGGGGGGAACACTGTTTTCCAAGCTAAGCCGCCGCAAATAAAAAGGCGTAAAGGGAGAGAAGTTGGTGCTCAACGTGAGCCAGGAGCAGCGTCCCGGCTCCTCCCCTGCTCGTTTTAAAAGCACTTCTTGTATTGTTTTTAAGGTGAGAAATAGGAAAGAAAGCGCCGGCTTGTGCGCTCGCTGCCTGCCTCGCTGGCTGTCTGCTTTTGCAGGGCTGCTGGGAGTTTTTAAGCTCTGTGAGAATCCTGGGAGTTGGTGATGTCAGACTAGTTGGGTCATTTGAAGGTTAGCAGCCCGGGTAGGGTTCACCGAAAGTTCACTCGCATATATTAGGCAATTCAATCTTTCATTCTGTGTGACAGAAGTAGTAGGAAGTGAGCTGTTCAGAGGCAGGAGGGTCTATTCTTTGCCAAAGGGGGGACCAGAATTCCCCCATGCGAGCTGTTTGAGGACTGGGATGCCGAGAACGCGAGCGATCCGAGCAGGGTTTGTCTGGGCACCGTCGGGGTAGGATCCGGAACGCATTCGGAAGGCTTTTTGCAAGCATTTACTTGGAAGGAGAACTTGGGATCTTTCTGGGAACCCCCCGCCCCGGCTGGATTGGCCGAGCAAGCCTGGAAAATGGTAAATGATCATTTGGATCAATTACAGGCTTTTAGCTGGCTTGTCTGTCATAATTCATGATTCGGGGCTGGGAAAAAGACCAACAGCCTACGTGCCAAAAAAGGGGCAGAGTTTGATGGAGTTGGGTGGACTTTTCTATGCCATTTGCCTCCACACCTAGAGGATAAGCACTTTTGCAGACATTCAGTGCAGGGGAGATCATGTTTGACTGTATGGATGTTCTGTCAGTGAGTCCTGGGCAAATCCTGGATTTCTACACTGCGAGTCCGTCTTCCTGCATGCTCCAGGAGAAAGCTCTCAAAGCATGCTTCAGTGGATTGACCCAAACCGAATGGCAGCATCGGCACACTGCTCAATGTAGGTTTATTTTTTTCCCTTCTTCTACCAAGAAAAAAAAATTGTCTCTCTTGCATGCAATAAAGACATTGGAAATAAACTGCATTGGTAGCAAGACAAAGGATTTAATGATTTAATGCTGAAGGGGTGTGATATGCTGGCATGCATATTGATTCCCTTTGCTGAAAATTTCCTGTTAGATGTTTTCTTCCCAAATAACCCCTCCCGCCCCCATGCTCCTCTCCTTACCAACCTTATAGTCTGTTGAAAACAATTTTGAAAATATGCATAAAAGTGTGGGGGGTGGGGAGTAGAGGGTGACCACAAGACTTTAAAACATTCTTCAAGTAGGGCAATTTGACCCATTTTGCAGTTTTTACTAAAATGTGTGCAGAGTGAAATTTAACTTTACTGTTCTTTGGATTAGCTACTAGTTGTATAGGTTCCTCCACCCCTTGTGTATTCCAACAGTCCAAAGTAATTAAAATATGACATTTTCCTTGAAAGGAATTTAGTTTAATTAAGGTGGCTGCTGCTCCCGAAGTTCATAAACCACCAGTTCAAGCTGCCGCTTCCAATGTTTTCCTTGCTAAGGAAAGGCAATATTTCTTAGCATTGACCCTGCTGCCACCTTTCCGAGTCACTTTGTTGGTCTAAGAAGTTGCTGTTTTGCTAGAAAACTACTGGCAATGAACACCCCTTGGGCTGAGCCATCCATTATTTTCATATCTTGCAATTCAGCCTGGAACATGGACATCAGTTAAAGGAAAGGAAATATAAGTGGGATAGCCCAATTTAAAAAAAAAATATTGACTATTTTGTTATCTGATGCTGACACAGTGCCGAGGTACGCATCTGGTCAACAGTAGCCTGGCTGCAGGCTTGAGAAATGACCAGGAGTCCCAGAAAATCCCACCTTCGGGTGGCTGTAGTGGGAGCCTGCAGGATGCTGTACCGCCCTGACAGTGATTTAGATAAATGGCTCAGCTATCTATCAAAATGTTTTTAGTACTTTATTTGACAATTCATTGGAGCATTAGCCTGAAAATGACATTTTAAATCTTTGTTTTCAAAGAGGTCAAAGTTTAACTGGAAGAAATTGAGTTTTCCTAATAACATGGTGGCTTATCTAAAGAGAGAAGAAAAAGGAGAGAGGGGACAATGACAGGATTTAAATTGCCCTCTCTGAAACTTTTTCTTAAGAATAAAGACTTGCTTCTTGGGCCAGGAAATCAACAGGTTTGTAGCTGAAAAATCAATAACCATTTGATGCCAACAGCCTGGCTGTCTGACTTAACATTTTGTAGAGCCATAAGCAGGGCAAAAAGAATATCATTTTCAGTAGGCGCCTTAATCTTCAGCTGCTCCCCAAATGCCTTTTCTTTTTTGGTGCCTATTTTATTTCTGGAGAACTCAAAGAAACTTGAGTTACAAAATAATTTTCTAATCCAAGAAGAGACCTTTCAGACCTGTCCTCTTTGTGGCAATTAAAACAGTATGAACAATTTCTGTTGGAATCCCAGGGAACTGGGGCTCTCTGAAACTTTTTCTTGTTAGAGAAAGTTGTAACGAAACATATTTTTTAACAGAAGGAAAAAAAAATGCTCAGGATCCTCGCCAAAAGTTATTAGACCTAATAGAGTTTTTACATGTAGACATTCTTCCTTTTGTAATTAACCCTCCAAACATGCCTATTAAGTTGTAAGAGTAGGGGGAAAAGCTTTGTTTGTTCTTGGACAAGTTAAACAAGGGATTTGCTTTATCTAGGGAGAGCGAGCGGTGAATGTGTCATTCGCCTAAAACTAGCCGATAAGCAAGAAGTGTTGATAACAGCAAAGTTTAGCTAATCAAAGAAACTTGCATTAGACAAAGTAAATAAAGGCATTTGACAAAGGGATTTCAGAAATTCCAGTGTCTTATTTTTGTAAGCAGGGCAATTAGTTCTTATTGTGGTCAGTTTCACAAGAGTTTGAATCCCATAACCCAACTTTAGGTTAAATGAATAAAATGTAAATATTGCTTGTGCCATTGCAGAGTTGCTTTACCCTCCATAAACCACTTTATGATAGTCAGTTGTTAGCGATTAAGGTTTTTTTGTTTTGTTTTGTTTTGTTTTTGTCTTTAGCATAAATAAAACTAAAACTTTTTTTTTTTTTTTTAAAGATTCTAACAAATGTCTGTGCCACGCAGTGTTTGGTTCAGGGTGGTATAGCTAGTTAGAACTTTTGAAATAAAAGCATATTAGGGCTACATTTGTGTAAGTAAGAACATAACCACAACCTTTTCCATTTTACTTAATGGCTATTTTGACGAGAAGCAGATCTGTTTTTGCTTTTAACACAGAGGAAACAGTGGGCAAAGAAGAAAAAGTACTAAATTCCAACCAAAACTGTTTTCTGCTTTGAGAATTTTTTTTATGGTGTGTGTGTGTATGCATAGTAAATAAAGTAAGACCTTTGAACATGGAGCACACCGCCAGAAGCTCACTTTGAAAGGTGTTAAAATATTCCCTTTATTTTCTTTTTAATTTTAAAGGCAGAAAAATGATATGCCAGCCAGCTGCCATTTGTAGTAGTGTCTGTGAATTGCTTGTTATAAGCATTCAAAGTCAGGATTAGGGGACTACTAAGGGAATGTGGTCTAAATATTACGATTGACGACTGCCCCTGGAAGGTATAGGAGTCACTGAATTTCTGTTCAGATGCCTCCAGGATTATCTTGGTTTTAGGCGGCTCCAGATGTTTTCAACATTAATTGCTCAGTGGGCATAGGATAAATCTTAATATTTTGTGGTCTAAATATAGTTACTTTGGTGAAATAACGAGTGTGACAACTTCTTGGCCTTTTTCCCTGTCTTTTCTCCCTACTCAACATGTCAAAAGCAAAAATTAAAAAAAAATATTTTCTTTTTGAAATAAGATTTTGCCCATTAATGAGAAGAAATTATTTTTAAAACAAACAGTAGTGATGTTTGATTAGGGAATGAGAAAAGGCCTCTTTTCAAAGCCCTGGGACCCAAATTTCAAGTATTAAACAGTATCTAAATCCTCTCCTAGTGAGATATAAATTGGGGTCAAAGTGGCAAAATCAAAGATACCCTCTGAAAGAAAGACTAAATAAAGACTGACAGCCACCGTATGAATTGAATGGGGTTTTGAATAAATATTTCAGTGAAAAGGCCCAATTGTTTTTCTAAAGTAGGACATAATTTTCTGCTTCTCGGACACATGACAGTGGTAACTAATGCCATCAGAAAGAAGAGAAAAAGAGGGACTTTTCCCTAAATCACAAAGAGAGTGCAGGCAGGGTTGTTTGAAAACAAGTGAAAGATTCAAAGTTTTCCTCCCTTGTAGAAAAAAAGAAATCACATTGTGAATATTCAGATAAATTGGTACATTTGACAAGGGAGTGAGTATTGATGTGCAACTTAGAAAAGAAAAAGCATACGTTTAAATTTTATTGCCAGAAAAGGATGGATCAAAAAACCAAACAGTAGGAAAGGTAGACATCTGCTTGCCTAAACTTAAGCTATGGAATTGATTTGGAAGCTCTAGTTAGAATTTGATTTGCCAGCCAATAATGTAAAGCCCTTACATTGAATCAGGTCTTTTTTCCTTAATAGATAAATGACCAGAATGGCTATTTCTGATAGGCTAGCTGGCCTGAATCAGAAGTTTCCTTCTCATTTCTAGAAGCCTGGCGCTGATATGTACAACCTGAGGGTATTGTGCACTTTTGTCTAAAGCGTAAGAATAAAAGAAAGTTCTTCTGGATATCAGATGCTTATAATTTACCTTCAACATATGTTAAGCCTTGAGGTGGCTGAAAAGGAAAGAGAACCTGTTTTCTCCTTTATACATTCCACAAATATCATTAAACTCTATCTGAGAAGGGAAATACATGATAAATAACAAAGATTATAAATTCTGCTCTCAAGGAATTTATAATTTTTTAAATCAATAATTTAGAAAAAGCTGCGAATTTTAAGTTACTCTTTGGGCAGAAGATTGCGATGTAAAAACCAAGATGCGAAATACAAAACTCTTTTCAAGTCACACAGGACTTGAACAATAAATGCAGTGTTCATTTTAAAACATCTTAGAATCTTCTATACAGTTTGAGTTATGTGTAAGTGCCATAAATTTATCCTTAAATGACATTTTTATACTTTAAATGTTCTAATATAAATTCAGTTAACTATCAATTAAATAGATTATTTCAGAAATGGGAGTTTTTCATGAAGGTTAATCAGAAAAATCTTGGCTGAAAACCTTTCCAAAGATATTAATGTAGATAGAATCTTGCCTTTCAAATTACAGGGTAGTTATGACAATCATATATCTCTGATTTTCTAGAATAACCCACTTTCAAATGTCCTGCACGGTTCCCACATAAATCATTGAAATATGCCAGATATTTAATATTACAACATCTCCTAGGCTGCCCGTTGAACCCAGGAGTGGCACAGAAAGTCTTTGTTTGGATGCTATAGTCAATATAAGTAGAGCTCTCACAGCTTAATTTTTACATTATGTCTGAAGATCGCCTTGTGTTTCTGGGTCATTCTTATGAACATGAATTGCTTTCGTAGCAAACTATAGATCTGTGAATAGAAGGCATTCCTTGCAAAATGGACTGGGCTGTGGTTCTCATTCTAGCACCTGTGTGTGCGTGGACAGGGTGGGGAGGAGGGAGTAGAATTAAATTGTTATGAAGAAATCTGTATCAGCCCTTACCAGCTTCCTCTTAAAAAGTTGGAGCTGGGGTGATGGAGGGAGAAAAGTAGAGTTAACTCAGGTTTCAGATTTATCAGTATCCTGCTTGTAAGTGGCTTGGCCTAAGTACCTCTTGTTAAATAGGAGATGAGATAACCTGCCCCATCTGTAAGATCTAATAACACAACCTTATCAGTCAATATGTTGCCCTGAATTCTCCTCTTTTCATTCCCAGCTTCCTTACCCCATCATTAAAAAGCATGATCTCTGTCCCATCCCACTCCCCAAACCCCTTTAAATGAATGAACTATAAAGTTGCAAAAGTTCTCTCTACCTAGGAAGCAGAAGAGCCTAAGTCTACTGGCATTTTGTCTTGAGCTTTCAGAGCTTCTTAGATGGGAATTCAAACAGGCAGTGGAACTGCTGACTTGCTTTTTCTCTGGCCTTGCAAGGTGGGGGAGCTACAAGGGGGCCATTTAGTACGATAAGACTCTCTGCCCCCTGCGCGATAAGGCGAGGATAACAGGAACTGACGTCAGCAAGGCGACTCAACCTGGCCAAGCATTTCCTCTAGTCAGGGCTCAGGGATTCCAGGAGTCTCTGGGCCTCCCCCAGCAGCTGAAGAACTGAACCAGCTCAGGGGAGGGAGAAAGAAGAAAACTGATTTTTACAGGGGTGATAGTGGGTGATGATGTCCCCGATTTCCAAAAGCAGATTTCTTTGGAGAGAACAAAGAAAAACTAGGGGGAATAAAGTAGTTTAATAAAAGTGGATTCTGAGATTATAATTGTAATTTCACATTGTCATAGAATAGGTATTTGTTTGCCAGCTGTCAACAATTTACTGCTGATGTCTCATTAGACAGGCTATCCAGCAATCACCAAATATGATCCACTCACAAACCTCGCCAACTCTCCATATAGAACAAAATGTGAGGGGATTCACGTTGTCAGAGTTAATCCTTGGTACTCTTAATGTTCTTGCTTTTTTTTTTTTTGAGAGGGAGTCTTGCGCTGTCTCCCAGGCTGGAGTGCAGTGGTGCGATCTTGGCTCACTGCAACCTCCGCCTCCCGGATTCAAGTGATTCTTTTGCCTCAGTCCCAAGTAGCTGGGACTGCAGGCGTGTTCCACCACACCTGGCTAATTTTTGTATTTTTAGTAGAGATGGGGTTTCACCATGTTGTCCAGGATGGTCTCGATTTCCTGACCTCGTGAGCTGCCCACCTCGGCCTCCCAAAATGCTGGGATTACAGGCATGAGCCACCGCGCCCGCCCTTCTGTTTACTTTTGAAAGTACAAAGTTCCCACCCCCATCTGCATCAGATGACAACATTGCTAAAGCCATTTCATTTGCTACCAGCCCTGAAACCACTTAGCAGTTTTCCTCACCTTTTTCCTTCTTCCCTTTCTCTTAAACCCAGATTTATTTTTATTTTACTTTATTCTATTCTTTGCCTTCCAAAGTATCTGATTTGAGGTTTGGAGGAGGAGAAATTCAAACAGAAGGATTTTATTTCTTAAAATTCGCAGATTCTCCTCAGTCCACTGACGTCTTAAAGATTGCTTCTTATTTTTTAAGTTTTAGTGTTTGACAAAGAATCACTGTCTAATTTGACCCATATTTAGTGGAATGTTTGTTATGTTATTGATAAATTACTGTTCATCACAGAATAAAATTTTGTCAAGTCAAAAAAATAGCTAAATTCAAAATACTGTGAAGGTAAAAGAACAAATAAGATGAGTGCATCAGTTAACTAGGGAGAGAAGATTTGGATCACATCCCAATTTTTTTCCCATTTCCAGAGCAAATGAAGACCTCATGTAATAAATTTGTCTTCTCAAAAATATTAAAGCTTTCAACGGCTACAGTACTTTTGTCATGTCATCAAAGTCCATAATTATAAAAAGGCCGATGATCTGAAGGCCATTTCAGCTTCAAAAGATTTTTTAGGGTCTGGTCTATTGGAAAGCTTGGGGGTTTAATTAACTAAAATGGAAATGGAGGCAGTGAAATTCAGTTCCTGATGTTTTAATTTAGCTCAGTACTGCCATGTGTTATTGAAGAGAATTCTTAAAGGCAAACATAATTATTTCATTATGGTCCTCAGAATGCTTTCATTGGCTTTAATGACAAGAAGCTGTATAAAAAGGCATACATTTTAATTAGTCCTTTTTATATTTACATCAGATAAATAACAAATAATTGATGAAAAACAAGTCTTTGGAATGGATGATTTCACATAGTGCGCTGGTTACAGTTTAATGATGAAACATTTTTCTGTTGCTTTGCATTTTAATTATATATACATTATATTACAGTAGTGGTGCCATGGAGCTACTAAAATACCGTTGTTGCCATTTTATTACAAAAAAAAATCACGATTAATGCCTACAAATTGAAAGCTGAAAAAGGTAGCTAGACACACATCTCCAAGGAAGTAAATTACCGGTTCCATTAATTTTACTACATGTGTTAGAACTCATTTTGATCACTTTTATCTTTTACGCTTCATCTTTTTGGATTAAGATCGTCAGGGGTTTCATATGCCTTTTTATGGCCACATCTTCTCCTGAACACCTTTCTTTCGCTCTTGCTTCCTGTTTTGAGGATTTGCATGAAAGTGCCTTGCCAAATGTGCATTGGAAATTCAGAGAGCTTTTTCCCCATTCTATCGGCCTGCTTTACCTTTGATTTTATATGAAAACCCATTTCACATGATTCATCCATTTTGGTGTACAGAACACTAATTGTTATTATTGATTTTAAATTCCGTGACCATTACAAGTAACCCAGATGACTGGCAGATAAAGGGTAATAATCCATGGAGTTCTGGAACTGTTTCATGTTTGTCTGGAGTACTTTATGTGATCAATATTAACTGCCCCATTGAAACTAACTGCTGTATCAAATAACAGTCAATCAAATGAATGTGCTTGGAGATTATTTATTGAAAGCTTTAATTGTTCACTGGGGCCCTGCTTATCAGAGGAAACAATAAGAACTAGAGGTAGGATGAACAGGTTTGGATTTGCAGGGAAAGTTGGGGGATGCAGATGATCAAGGCATCTCTCTACTTCTTGGGCAAGAGTTTCCAGAAACCCATGCTGGGCTTATAGTTCGGGCAGAAGCTGAAGTTGCAGATACTCTTCCAGAGCTTATGCTATCACCTGTACCTCAAGGCCTTTCTAGAGAAGGGGGTATAATAATATTTTTGCACTCAGCAGAGGCTGTGAAAAGTTCTCCCTTTCCAAGAGTTTTACTGCTGCTTCTCCCTAATCCTCTCAGAATTACCCTTCCACGCCATCTCTCCACCTCTGCTTCCCATCATGGCCTGATTGATGGTCCAAGATAATGCAAGTAGCCTGCCTTGACACGGGATTGTTTTCTACAGCTATGAAATGGGAATAATAGTGTCTGCATTGCAGGATTTGTAGAAGGATTAGAGATCATGTAAACTAAGATTCTATTCTTGTCTTGAAAGCATATGGAAGTCACCAGGTAGGCCTTCTGCCCTGATTTTGGCATGACACCTGTGGCTTACGTGCCTTTGCTAATAGTAAACTTTTTTTTTTTTGGTCATATCTAAAGTAGGTATCTCTTTTCTTTGGTGAAATGATTCCTCGGTCTATAGCTCATAACCTAGGTGGCAGTCCTTTCTGTTTGTCAGGTAGCACTGTGGCCTGATTCAGGGGCATCCATTTACCAGATCCCCAGATTTCTTGCAAATAATTGACTTTTACAAGTGAGCATTGTTACCTTCAAAGTTGTCACAATACACTTAGCCCAAAGATGCTATCGTGACACTGTACATTTTTATTGCTCATTGATGGATTAGCTCTTGCAATGTGCCATTCAACAAATGGCTCTTGGGTGTCTGCCATGTGCCAGGCTCCTTGATGTGATCTGCAGGGGACACCAAGATGAATCAGACACTGTCCCTTCTCCCTCTGAACTCATGATATAATGGGAAGAACTTGTGTACACAAGTCATTGTCACATAACCCCCTTATAACAAACCCAGAAATCTCCTCATGTCTTTGAACCTGAGATTGATAATGGAAAGAACTAAGAACTGCCAGGAACCACAGCTGGTTTATATAGTGGGTGATCAAGTGGATTATACATTTTTGTCACAGTGGAGCGGGCGTGAAGTTTTTCTGTGTGTAGGCCTCATAGATCATCTCTAAAAGTAGTTCACAAAGAGGAGTTCTAAACCTATCTTAAACAGTGGAATAAATGCACACCTTCCAAACTAGCTCCTTGAAGACTTACATATGGATGTTTCTGGAGCTTGTTAAGTAATCGTGTTCTTTGGGGATGGGTTTGATTCTGTTGGATTTTTAAAAATCACTTATTTCTCTATGATTTCTGTGACTGATCGCTGTGTAACAAACCATCCCAAAACTTCCTGGTCTAACAATTTATTATGACATTATTCTGTGGATGGGCTGAGCTCTGCTGGGCAGACCCTCTGCTCTGCGTGCTGTCAGCTGGGGCTGAATCATCCAGGGCTAAACTGGGCTGGAAATCCAAAAAGGCTTGCTCTCATGGCTGGCGGTGGGTGTTGGTTGTCGGTGAGAGCTCTGCGGGATCTGCGTGTGACTTGTGCATGTCACAGCATGGCAGCAGTATTCTGAGAGAGAGCATTTCCAGAGTGAGCCTTCCAGGAAGGAGGCGGCAGAGGCTCCCAGTCCTCTTAAAGGCTAGACCCAGAGAGTGGTATTCAGTCACTTTCACTGTATTCTACTGGTGAAGCAGACGCAGGGCCAGCCCAGTTTCAATAACTACCTTTCAGTTTGGGAGAGAGAGGCAAAGAATGCCCACCATAACCATCGTAGCATATATGCACTATAACAAGAAAGAAAGTATTGTCTTCTGAAAATGATTAAATTGAAGAACAGTTGTGGGGCTTTTAGTTTTTTGGCAGGTTCAACATTTAATGAAATGCTACTCTAATGACAACATACTCATTTTCAGTTAATCCTCACAACCCTATAAGTGAGATATCTTCATTTTACAGATGAGGAAATGGAGGCTCAGGGAAGGTGAACAACATGGATTGCAAGGGACAGAGTGTGGTTTCAAGTCCCATGAAGGGCTTTTCTCTTGCCTCCATGTGCTGTTACTCACTTGGGGGACCTCGGCTTCAGGAGTTTGTCATCCTATCAGCTGGGTGAAGAATTCCTGAAAAATGTTTTATGCCCTAATAATCCCAAGAATAAAATACCACCAAGTGTTTTGGTTTAGGGGAGAGGTAGGAAAAAGAGAGGTAAAGTACTGTAACTCACATAGCTTCCTCTGATTACATTATTTTCTCTACTATAAACTAGTCTTTTACATTGTGGAGGAAACTCTGCCCAAACTATGAGGCTATTTTACTCTTTTGCCCTTTTGTTTTTACATCCTGTTTGCTGTTGAAGTCTACGCTGGCCTAGTCACTGCTGTAGCTCAGGGGGTTCAGAGCAGGATTAGTCTGGTATTTACTGAAGAGTCACAAGAAGATGAGAGATGGGAAATGGGGCTTTTCATGTTGCTCTAGTTTACTGGTAACCCTCATCTAAAGATGGGTGCTAAGTGTTTGTGCTAGAGAGTGTCTCTTCATTAAATGGAGCTATTTTGTCTTCCATTACCAAAGTAAAAAAATAAAAGACAAAGAGGAAGAAAGAAAACTTTCTGATAGTAAAGTCGAATTAATGTTTTTTTATTTGCTACATAATTTAACTATCACATGTAGAGGATCCCAAACTTAAGTTAACCATTACCATTTAGTGAAACTTACATGAATCATAGTGGATCTCATTGGCCTCTCAGATAATTCTCTTATTTCAATGACTTCAGATATGTCTTATTTTTTATTTTTTTGAGACAGAGTCTCACTCTGTTGCTCAGGCTGGAGTGCAGTGATATGATCTCAGCTCACTGCAGCCTCAACCTGCTGGGCTGAAGTGATCCTCCCGCCTCAGCCTCCCGTGTAGCTGAGACTACAGGTGTGTGTCATCACACCTGGTTATTTTTTTGGAGAGACAGGTTTTACCATGTTGCACAGGCTGGTCTTAAACTCCTGGGCTCAAGCAATCTGCTTGCCTTGGCATCTCAAAGTGCTGGAATTACAGATGTGAGCCACTGTGCCCTGCTCAGATATGTCTTAAATGAAATGTATTCTGTATTTTGAATTTTTATATACCATGTTCTACCTGTTTTGTTTGAAATCTAATTGTTGCTGAATTATATATTTTGAGGAAATAGAGACGGAGGGACAAATTGAAGTGACTTGCTAGAAGTCATGTAGTGCATTCTAAGTGGAAGCAGATCTACATCTGTAAGATGCTAACAGGTGATGCAGTGAAATACAGCATGGTACCCTGCAGTGTGATACAGTGAAGTTGGGCGGACTTTCTTTGTGCACTTGCACCTGCTGTGGAAGCTTGTGCTCAGGTTGCCTCTGTTTTCTTTTTTTTTTCTTTTTTAATCTTTAAAATGAATCCATAATATCTACCTTGAAAGCTTAAGATCAGTCTTAAAGCCTTAAATAAGAGAGTGTATTTCACACATGATGCTCAGTAAATAGATTGTTTTCATATATAAACACAGTTGTCAATAAGAAACTTGCTTTAGGCTCGCATGGCGGCTCATACTTGAAATTCTAGCACTTTAGGGGGCCGAGGCAGGCAGATCACTTGAGCCTAGGCACTTGAGACCAGCCTAGGCAACATGGCAAAACCCTGTCTCTACAAAAAGAATTATCTGGCCATGGTGGCACACACCTGTAGTCCTAGCTACTTGGGAGGCTGAGGTGGGAGGATAATCTGAGCCTCGGAATGTTGAGGCTGCAGTGATCCGGGATTGCACCACTGCACTCCAGCCTAGGCAACAGAGTGAGATCCTGTCTTAAAAAAAAAAAAAAAAAAAAAGACAAAAAAAAAAAACCCAGAAATTTATTTAAAAAAAGTTCAGGCCAGGCATGGTGGCTCACACCTGTAATCCCAGCATTTTGGGAGGCCAAGGCAGGTGGATCACAACAAACATCAGGAGTTCGAGACCAGACTGGCCAATATGGTGAAACCCTGTCTCTACTAAAAATACAAAAATTAGGTGGGCATGGTGGTGCCTGCGCCTGTAGTCCCAGCTGCTCAGGAGGCTGAGGCAGGAGAATTGCTTGAACCTGGGACACGGAGGTTGCAGTGAGCCGAGGTTCACACCACTGCACTCCAGCATGGGCAACAGAGTGAGACACAGTCTCAAAAAAAAAAAAAATCCAAATGTCAGCATTGTCCAGAAAAATTCAACAGATTTATTTGCAATTATTATAAAATTGAACTCCTAAACCTTGTTCACTGAAACATTTTGATTTGCATTAATGCTTTACATCCCCACATTTATATTAAAAATTCACACACAAATGAAAATGGAAAAACTGCCAATAGCTAATTTCTGTCCCCTATTTTTCCACTTGCAAGTCAATATACTTTTGACTGCATTGGAAAAAACAAAAACAAAAAACTAATATTCAGAACTACCAATAACAGGAAGAAGAGAATTTTTGTTTTTTGGGTTTTTTTTTTTTGTTTGTTTGTTTTTTTGAGAATGAAATGTTTCCCATCATAGGGGACTCCTAAGCGCATTCTCTACGTATACAGCGTGCTGATGTCTTTTGACGCAATTGTTACACGTTTGATGTGGATAACACAGAGGTTGGTGCCTAGGCCAACCAGATAGGCCTCACTTGGCTCCTGCAAAGCACCAGTAGCTGTGCTCTGGAAGCTCAGATCAGTTTTAAAGTCCTGAGCAATTTCTCGCACCAAGATACTGGAAGGGAAGTTTGCAAATCATTATGTTCAGTGGACTTCCGTAAGGCCTAATTTCACTGAGTCCCCCAGTCCCAGGCCTGTAACAATGAGGTTTCTCCACCCCTCCAGTAGATGGCGCACTCTCGAGAATGGCTTTTGTGGCCAGTTTCTTCCCGGGTGCTTTTTCCACGGGTGGATTTTTGAGTAGTGTGCTTTGTAGGAACCATGGTATGGACACCTCCTTACTTTCCCCCTTCTCCTTCGCCCAGAGCTCGGCAAGCTAGAGGTGGCGCTGGCGTCAGAGAGCCTCATTTGGAAACCCAATTCCCCAATATTTTACTATGAATTTTTTTTTTTAATGCAGAAAAGTTACAACAGCTTTACTGCAAACACCTGGGTACCTACTACCATAGCTACCATTAAAATTACCAGGTTTCTTTTCGGTGTTCCCACCCTTTTCCCCTTTTGCATGTATTTGTTTTGTTTTGTTTTTGTATTGTTGACTGGGTCTCCTTACTAAACTGAGAAGCCTTTGAGGTCAGGTATTGTGCTTTTTACCTCTGCTTTCCCAGTGCTAATCTAGTACTTGGTCTATGATCCTCAGTAAACTATGGTTGAACCCACATGTATGTTCTAATAAGCAACCCTTTAATATACTCAATGTCAGTGCCCTTCAACAGAACTTCCTACTTTGAAGTTTCCGATGATGGAAAGGATCTATAATTCTACATTGTCTGATATCGTAATCGCTAGCCATTTATGGCTATTGGCATTTGAAATGCAGTTAATACACCTGAGGAAGTGACTTTTTAATTTTATTTTTATTTATTTATTTTTGAAACAGAGTCTCGCGCTGTTGCCTAGGCTGGAGTGCAGTGGCTCGATCTTGGCTCACTGCAAGCTCCGCCTCCCAGGTTCAAGCGATTCTCCTGCTTCAGCCTCCTGAGTAGCTGGGATTACAGCTGTGTGCAACCACGCCCAGCTAATTTTTATATTTTTAGTAGAGACGGGGTTTCACGATGTTGGTCAGGCTGGTCTCAAACTCCTGACCTCGTGATCCACCCACCTTGATCTCCCGTAGTGCTGGGATTACAGGCGGGAACTGCCAATTTTATTTTATTTTAATTAATTTAACTTTCAATAGCCACACATGGCTAGTGGCTACTGTATTACACAATTCACTTCTGCATACTTCAGCTATTATTATTCTTTCAATATTTGTTCATTCCCTTTGTTTATTTCCTTTTTCCCTTCAGCCTTTACTCTTCTCTCCTATGGCTATTAGCAAGCTCTAATTATCCCTTTATGTAGCGGGTAAATAGACTGCAGGAAAATGTAAACAGAATGCTGTAGGGTGGTGATTTCAGTCATTGTTTAACTCCTTTTCCTTCTGGGTGGAACTATTTTTCCTGGGGCCTGGCAAATATTTAGCACTTGTTTTGCTAACATTTAGTTTACACAGCTAAACCAAGATTTTTGCAGAATCTCAGTGGGCGGGAATTACATTCCCTGTAGCAATCAAATCATGGTGACATACGATGTCTATTCCTGTGCTCCACACCTGCTTAGTTTTGAGATGGGCAGAGTATCTTCCAACATTTTCAAGCTATCAGCTCAGCTTGAACATTTCAACAAACTTCAGGGAGGCAGAGAGGAACTGGCCATATTCTATGGAAGCCTCAGTTTGCCTTCTAGGAAATACCATGAGCTCTCCCCCAGGTGCCTTCTCCTGCTCACACTC
>NW_012101465.1:4581631-4586399 GCF_000951045.1 Mandrillus leucophaeus
AACAGAGCAAGACTCTGTCTCAAAAAGTAATAATAATAATAAAATAAATAAATAGCTAAAACAACTATCAAGAGAAACTTTTGAACCACGGTTTGCTTCCGTACCCCCTTGATTTAAAATTGTGATTGATTTTTATTAAAGTAAAACAATCACTATCATAATTAATATTTAGTAAGTGCTTATTATGTGTCAGGTGCTTAAAATGAACCATGTCATCTAGTCCTCAGAGCAGCCTGAAGAGAAAGGCACTGTTATCCCCACTTTACAAATGCAGATTCCTAGGCATGGAGAGGTTCAAATACCTACCTTGAATCTCCTGAGTAGGAGAAAGCAAGTCCAAAGTTCCCAACTCGAGTTCGTATAATGTAGGGTTCCTTTTCTTTGCCAACTATATAAATTTCTATTTTCTTTGCAGGAAAGAGGGATGGGGAAGATTAGAAGCCTCAGAATCCACAGAATAATAAAATGGTTTCCAAGTGAAAGCTGGAAATAATACATTTTTAACAAAATGGGCAGTTCTTCTAATTGCTGAGCCCCTACTGTTCAATTCCTTTTTATGTCCTAATTCATTAAATTATGTACACATACAGGCTTATTATTTACAGATGTATACACTTTTAAGTGGCTCATATGAAACAGATGTTTCATGAAAGGTAACAGAGAACAAGTGATCTAAACCTTCCTTTAGTGGGTATCAAGTGAGTATTATGGCCTATTACCTGCAGGTCTTTTGCTATTATTCTGAATTGCAGTGTCCAGTATGGAGAGGAAGATTCAATTTATCTCCTGGAGGAACAAGTAAAAATACAACAGCCCTATAAGCAAACATCTGCATCACAAAATAAAAGAGGGTGTGTGCAGGTGATAGGCAGGTGGTGTTCACATTTGGGCTCCTGTGGATTTATGAGTGAGTTTTACAAGCAATTTGAGAAAAAAAAGACCCATTGCATTACAGGAGGTGAGGTGTATTGAGCAGACCATCTTTAGAGACCAGTGTTAACCATATCAACTAGCTGGAGAAATGAACGAACACCTCTTTTCTTTTTTCTTTTTTTTTTTGGAGACAGAATCTTGCTCTGTCGCCCAGGCTGGAGTGCAGTGGCGCAATCTTGGCTCAATGCAAACTCCGCCTCCCGGGTTCAAGTGGTTCTCCTGTCTCAGCCTCCTGAGTAGCTGGGATTACAGGCACATGCCATCACACCTGGCTAATTTTTTTGTATTTTATTAGAGACAGGATTTCACCGTGTTGCCCAGGCTGGTCTTGAACTCCTGAGCTCAGGCAATCTGCCCACCTCGGCCTCCCAAAGTGCTAGGATTACAGGCATGAGCCACCGTACCCAGCCAAGCACCTCTTTTTCAAAACAAGATTAACATGGCCTAATTAAAATAAGCATGACCAGTTCACGACGTTGCCATAAATTGGGTGGCATATGTCAGTAAACAGTTATTTCAGTACTTCTTCAGAATATCAAAGAGCAGTCCGGATGCATGACTCACACCTGTAATCCCAACACTTAGGGAGGCCGAGACAGGTGGATCACTTGAGGTCAGGAGTTCGAGACCAGCCTGGCCAACATGGTGAAACCCTGTCTCTACTAAAAATACAAAAAATTAACCTGGCGTGGTGGGGGCATGCCTGTAGTCCCAGCTACTCAAGAGGCTGAGGCAGGAGAATTGCTTGAGCCCCGGAGGCACGGGGTTGCAGTGAGCCGAGGTCGCACTACTGCACTCCAGCCTGGGCGACAGAGTGAGACTCCTTCTCAAAAAAATAATAAGGAATATCAGAGAGCAATAATAATTACCCCTCAAAGTCCACAGTGAGATTTATTATTTATAAATTGTCAGGAGTTCTCTAAACAACAACAAAAAAAATTGGAGCAAAAAGATGGCTGGAATTGTGTCATTTTGGATGTTGAAAGCTGGGAACAGTTACAACTGAAATATAAAATGGGACATGAAATATTAAGTGACATACCGGGTTTATTGCATATATGACCATGAGAGTGCATTTCATTTTGTCTTATGGAGCTCTAAAAAAATCCATGTAATGGATTAAAGGTATTAAAACTCCCATATTCTCCCTGGCTCTACGCCAGGGAACAAAGCATGATAAATAATCCCAATAGACAGAATATGTGGGAAGGAATTTTAAAATGTATTTATGGTGGACATATTGACCTCCCTAACTAATAAAAATGTATACATGAGGTTTTGAAGAAAATGCGTAGCCCTTACAACACACAGTAGTGTTCGTATCTTTAAAATATTGCCCACGTCTCTGTGACATATGGCTGTCATCCTCTGTCTTTACCCTGGAAGTGAGGAAACACATGAATTTTATAGTAACATGTGCAGTCACTGTTAGGAGGAATAGTTTTGATTTCCTTTATCTTAAAGCCGGGGTGAAAACTACACCAAATCTGGATTTTGTAAATAAAGCTTTCTTGGAATGTGCCACACCTATACATTGACATTTTGTCTGTGACTGCCTTCCCCTATGGTGGCAGAGTTGAGTGACTGTGACAGAGACCAGACAGCCCACAAAGCCTAAAGTATTTCCTATCTGACCATTTATAAAATTTGCAGACCCTGCCTTAAAACATAAAAAATGAATAGGACTGTGAGGAATAGAAATGTGTACTTGGTTTCTCATTTATACTAATCTTCTATGTGGATTCAGGGGGCGAACTCACTTTGAATTCATTTCCTAACTGTGTGACCTTGGCCAAGTCATTTAACCTCTCTAAGCTTCAGTTTCCTCATGTGAATAATGGAGATCAAAAAAAGAAGAAGAAACCTGATCATGTTAATGATCCTTGCTCTTCACACTTTTGTCAAGAGGGAGCAAATGGGGTAATGTGTATGAAAACACCCCTCAAGTTGTCCCCCGCCATATAAAGTGTGCTGTTGGCAGATTCTACTGAACTGGCTGAAAGTATTTATTTCACATCACATGTAAGAATTTGTATGCATATTTCATTTTTTTCATTCTTTTTTTTTTAACCAACACTGATTGAAGTTTTGCTATGTACTGGACAGTCCTTCAGCCCTGAGCTTAAAGGCAAGGCCACCAAAATCTTTGTGTGTGCTAGTAACACATCCACTCATGACAGCCTCTGACCCCCATCAGATCCTTTTTCTAGCTGGGGCCGTGTTTGGTCTGTGGCATTTCTCAGTTATCTGTTTGCGTGGGCAGGGGACAGTGTAGTCTAACTTCTTTATAACCCAGCATGTATCAAGGGGTCTGGTCCCTGGCAGGTGCTCAATAAATATTTGTCAGCAGGTGGATGTTGCTGAGTGATAATCACTGCCTTCTACTCCCCCACCCACCTTAGTCCATGCAATGGTTTGGGACTGGGTTTTGAACAGCAATTGAAGGCTCTCGAATGAGAGATCGCTGTGGTAAAGAGGGGTTTAAAGAAGTCATTTCTGAGGGGGCTAGGCAGCCTGGATTGGGGATCGGCCAGGAAAACCTACTAGGAGTGAGAACACTTCAGATTAATGCCTGTGGGCCTGGGAAGGAAAGGACAGTTGAGAGAGGGAAAACTGACATGACTTGCTTTCCTCACATTAGCTTGTAGAGAATTTCTTAGGTACATCAGAAGGGAAAATTATTCTGAGAGGGAAAATGGAAGTGAAGGTCACCAAGTCAAGTCAGGGGAAAGAAGAGAAGGTGAATAGCATTGAGATTCATCAACATAAGCATGATACAATAATGGTAATAACTGCTTGTGTAACACTTATGTGGCAGGCATTGTGCAAAGTACTTTATAATGATGTTATTTAATGCTCGCAATGATTCAATGAAGAATAGACATTTTATACAAGCAGAAATTGAGACTCAGAGAGGTTAAGTAACTTTCCAAAAGTCACACAGCCAGTAAGTAGGAGAGTTAGGATTTGAATCCAGGAAGGCCGACTCCCGAGTTCATACTTCCAGCTATATGCCTCAGACAACTTATCTTATAGACAAGGTGGACAAGTTTCGGGAATAGACAAAAAAGACCTGAACCTTGAGGGACTGCTCTCAGTTGGAAGGTTGGTGAAAATGTCTTTGAATTATTTTTTCAAAATTTTCTTAACATTTTTAAAAAAGAAATAATGCTAAAGTACTTTGAAACTCTTAGCTTTCTCATATCTAGGAATCACTGCTCTGAAAGAAAAAAATAACCAACAAGGCAGCATTCCTGTAATTTGAACAGTTCTATATAGAAACTTGATAATCTTTTCTGCTTGTGTTTTGAGACAGAGTTTTGCTCTTATTGCCCAGGCTGGAGTGCAATGGCATGATCTCAGCTCACCGCAATTTCCGCCTCCTGGGTTCAAGCAATCGTCCTGCCTCAGCCTCCCGAGTGGCTAGGATTACAGGCATGCACCACCACACCCAACTAATTTTGTATTTTCAGTAGAGATGGGGTTTCTCCATGTTGGTCAGGCTGGTCTCAAACTCCCAACCTCAGGTGATCCGCCTGTCTTGGAGTCCCAAAGTGCTGAGATTAGGGGCTTGAGCCACCGCGCCTGGCCCAGAATCTTTTCAAATGAAAGATCAAGTGCATGCTTTGAACTGATGCATTATGCTCAGCTCCAGCAGTAATATAATTGTCATATTAGCCAACTAAAGGGTACACTAAGGATGTTCACTGTCTACTTCTCTCACCTCCCCTGCCAACCCCCAGACATCTTGGGAAGATAGTCATTCAGCCCCTCTTTTGGGGCATGCTAATCCTTTTTTTTTTTTTTTTTTTTTGACAAATTGATGTGGTTGGTC
>NW_012101465.1:4586449-4621065 GCF_000951045.1 Mandrillus leucophaeus
CGGCTCACTGCAAGCTCCGCCTCCCGGGTTCCCGCCATTCTCCTGCCTCAGCCTCCCGAGTAGCTGGGACTACAGGCGCCCGCCACCGCGCCCGGTTAATTTTTTGTATTTTTTAGTAGAGATGGGGTCTTACCGTGTCAGCCAGGATGGTCTCTATCTCCTGACTCGTGATCTGCCCACCTCGGCCTCCCAAAGTGCTGGCTTACCGCGCCCAGCCTATGGGGCATGCTAATTCTGTAGACAGTGACAGAAAAGCTATTGCACAGCCAATTCTGGATATTGGGTTCATTCATATGCCAAATAAATTTTGGTTAAGGAAATATATGTGGCCTTCAGGTGAGGGAAGGAGAACCTGCATAGGGGCTGGGGCTCAGAGTCCCCGCCTCCTCTGCCTCCCCGAAGAGCCCTGAAGCTGGTGGTTGTGCAGACTCCCTTTGGCCTGAGTGACTGCTCCTGACGGTGTTCAGCCACACGCCGTTGGACTGCCGCCAGAGGCCTTTGGAATCTTGGTCTTAGCTGCCGCCATTCTCCCTGCTGAGGGCCGGGTTCTCAGCAGGGAAGATGCAGAAGGGGTTAGTGGGTGTGTTTGTGGTGCCTTCTAATTCCTGTGTTTGCTTCTGGGGGACTTTCCTACTTTATTGCTCTGACTGGAAAGAAAAAACGGCATTATTTCTGACTCCTTAACTTCTTTCTTTTGAGTTTTCCAGTTTTACTTTTGTTCTTTAGGCTGGGATAACAGTGTGTCTGTCTGTCTGACTTAGACATACCCTGCATACTGTAAAACTCCCTGCCAGGGACAGCTGCTTGTGACAGGAGTCCTGCACGGGCCTAAGAGGGGATGTCATACTCTTCTCTCGGCATGGGGGTCAGACCCAGTCCCTTGAACTTAAGACCATTTAAGTTCAAGTCCACACTCTTTATTTACCAGCTGTATGGCCTTGAACAAGTTACCTAACCACACTATACCTCTGGTTTCCTCTTGCCTGTCAAAAAGAAATACTAAGAATCTCTCTCTCTCTCTCTCTTTTTTTTAAGACGGAGTCCTGCTCTGTTGCCCAGGCTGGAGTGCAATGGTGCGATCTCATCTCACTGCAACCTCCACCTCCTGGTCTCAAGCAATTCTCCTGCCACAGCCTCCCGAGCAACTGGGATTATAGGCGCGTACCACCACAAATTTGTTTTGTGTGTGTATTTTTAGTAGAGATGGGGTTTCACCATGTTGGCCAGGCTGGTCTCAAACTTCTGTCCTCAAGTGATCCACACGCCACAAGCTCCCAAGTGCTGGGATTACAGGCATGAGTCACCGTGCCTGGCCAAGAATTACTCTCTTATTGGGTCACTCTGGGGATTAGATGAATTAGTAGATTAAAAATGCTTAGAATAGAGTGAAGGGGCATGACTAGCCTACAGTGCATGCTCCATGAGTGTTAGCGATTACTGTTGTTTGACTAGACTCTAGAGATGGTTCTGTTGTTTTCTGTGGTGACCATATTAGTCGCATTGTTGATACGAACTTAGTCCCCTTTTCCCCAGATAGTCTAATAATAAAGCATTAGCTATTCTTTGTATATGTTTTTACACTTTTTGTAGTTTACGAAGTGTAAACCCTGCAATGTAGTAAGCGTGATTGTCATCTCGATTTTTCAGATGAGAAAACTGAGGATCAGGAAGGACAAGTGACCGCTAGTAAGGGGCAGAATTAGGAACTGAGCTCATACCGTCTGCACTGTAGCACTCTGCAGTTGCCATTTCTCCAGAGCTGTAGTATTTTCTTTGCTGTTCCCACTCTTTGGTCCCAGAGTCTCCCCACCAGTAGTGTCCTTAGCCTAGATCAGGGTTTTTCAACCTCAGCACTATCTATAATTGGGGCCAGATAAATCTTCATTGTGGAGAAGGGGCCTGCCCTGGGCATTGTGAGATGTTGTGTAGCGTCCCTGGCCTCTACCTATAGATGCCAGGAGCAGCCCCCAGTTGTGACAGCCAGAAATGTCTCCTGATGTTGCAGAATGTCCCGTGAAAGACAAAATGGTGCTGGCTAAAAACCCCTGCCCAGCTGGGCACGGTGGCTCACGCCTGTAATCCCAGCACTTTGGGAGGCCAAGACAGGCAGATCACCTGAGGTCAGGAGTTTGAGACCAGCCTGGCTAACATTGTGAAACCCAGTTTCCACTAAAAATACAAAAAATTAACTGGGCGTGGTGGCGCGCATCTGTTAATTCCAACTACTCAGGAGGCTGAGGCAGGAGAATCTCTTGAACCCAGGAGGCGGAGGTTGCAGTGAGCTGAGATCGCGCCATTGCACTCCAGCTTGGACAACAAGAGCAAAACTCCATCTCAGAAAAAAAAAACAAACAACAACAACAACAAAAAACTGTGCTTTAGATTAAGGAAGGTGGAAGGGAAATGTGTTTGTGGGAGGAGGGGAAAGGTGGAGGTGAGCGTTGGTTATCATTTATTGAGCACTTACTGTGCGTCAGGCAAATTGCAAACGTTGTCTCTGGTTTACCAACAGGAATCAGGATTATCTTCATTTTCAGCAAAGAAACACTAGGGCTCAGAGAAATGAAACTCTATGGCCATTAGTAAGTGGCAGAAGAGAGATTCAAATTCAGGTCCACCTGGCAGCAAAGCTTACCACTTTCCCATCACCTCCTCCACACAATTTTATGCAGGCTCATGGCATTTTCTTTCTTTTTAGGAACAAGAAAACCCACACAGTGAGGATTAAATCGGTTTCAAAGTTATTTTGAGGCTGTTCATATGGTGCATACCTGTAAGAAACAAAACAGAAAAATTTCTTTACAGCAAAATTCTGAGTGAGCCAAGCATTATTTTATTAAGAAAAAGAGGGTTTTGTCTAAATTGTAGTGTAATCGATCACACTTGAACTTCCTTACATCTTAGAGGGGTGGCAAGGTATGTGACAGAACATAATTTCATTGTTGTCTTCCAAGCATTTCCCTTTTAGTTTTCTGTCAGGCTGGTACCAATGTGGTTTTCAAATAGGTATATAGTACATAAGCAAAGAATGTGTGTGTGTGTGTATCTGAAATGAATGTGACTGTGTATGACTGAAGTGATATACATGTTAATGCTCCTGTTTTAACCTACCCTGTGTGCAGGAAATTTGATCAGATATAATAATGTCATTTATTAGTGTGATAGTTCCTTTTGTAAATATTATGGGAATCCCGATAGAAGTGAAATATGGAACTGAGTCACTTGATGTTGAGAGAAACTCTTCAGGGGACCTCAATATTGCAAAGCAATTAGCTTCATCTACACGTGACTCACGAGACCTGTTCTAGCATTTGTTCACTTAATGCAGTTTCATTTCTGATGCCTCTACGTTCAGATCATTAATAAGCAGTTAGATGTTTTGGCCTCTTAAGTGACTGTAAGAGAGGATTTATTTGAACGCTGGCATAAGCTATCTTAGTATGTCCTAGAAAATAGTGATAGAAAACGTCTGTTTAAAACGTCATGCAAAACAACCTATGAGATATTTTTGAATATATTCCTTGTGGTGAGAACACATATTATAAAAATGAAATGTTGGTGTTGAACGTGTCATGGTACCTTATGATAATATGACAGCACTTCCCATGGTAAAAGCCGGTCGCAAGAATAACTTCTGTTGCTGGCCATGAGCCCAGACAGGTATAGCTACAATACAGAGTGATTAGTGGGTCCTGAGCCTTACTCTCTTTCTAAGGCCCAAACTATCTTATCAAATTTAACCATATCTTGAATTGAATCAGTGTTTGGAAAGTTATAACCATGAGTTAAAAGCAAGAGAATTACAAAGTTCTGCAGTTCTCAAATTTGAGTAAGTGGGCCTGACCAGACCAAACCCTGTGAACTTTCTAGCCTAGGAAATAAATCAGGGAGATGGAAAATGAGAATTTAAAAAGCTGGGAGGTTTGGTGAGATAATAGTAAACATATTAAGTCATGTAAATCTCATTTATAAAGGCTGAAAGCATTGTTGTGTTTTAAATTTCCTAATTCTAAGGTGCGCAGTTCTCCCTCTCCTCCACATGGTATGGGGAAGGAGTAAATGAACTAATGTCTATTAAGCACTTTGCATGGCCCCTAACACAGTAGGCGCTCAGTAAATAGTAATTACGATTTAGTTCAGGCTCTTCTGGTACAACTTTGAACACACTGCCAACTAAAAGCCACTGCCAAAATTCTGTGAGAGCGAACGGAGACTTCTGGTTTATGATGAGCATAAACACACAGAGCCTGAAGATCTTAATGCATTAAGTACTTAACAAGGTGGAGTATTTAGTAAGGACCTGTGCAAAGGGCAAGTTGACAGAGTTCTGATGCTAAATTAACTCAGCAAAATGGAATTACAGGAAGGTTAGGACAATAACAAGACATTTTTTATGTTAGGGTATCTCAAACATCGATGTGCATAAAAATGATCAAGGGGTTTTGTTAGGATGCCTATTCTGATTCTGCATTTCTGGGGTGGGGCCAAGATTCTCTTTTTTTTTTTTGAGATGGAGTTTCACTCTTGTTTCGCAGGCTGGGGTGCAATGGCATGATCTCAGGGCACTGCAACCTCCGCCCCCCGGGTTCAAGCAATTCTCCTGCCTCAGCCTCCCGAGTAGCAGGGATTACAGGCATGCGCCATCATGCCCAGCTAATTTTGTATTTTTAGTAGAGACGGGGGTTTCTCCATCTTGGTCAGGCTGGTCTTGAACTCCCAACCTCAGGTGATCTGCCTGCCTCAGATTAAGTGCTGGGATTACAGGCGTGAGCCACTGTGCCGGGCCAAGATTCTACATTTTAACAAGTTTCCAGGTGATGCTGACGCTGCTGGTCCAGGACCACACTTTGCAGAGCAAGGCTTTACTAAAGACTCAAAACCAAAATCTTTTCCCTAGCCTTTCCTTTTGTCTCCTGCCTATGTTCAGCACCTGTTGCATGTGTGGTCAG
Source organism: Mandrillus leucophaeus (assembly GCF_000951045.1). Classification (NCBI taxonomy): domain Eukaryota; kingdom Metazoa; phylum Chordata; class Mammalia; order Primates; family Cercopithecidae; genus Mandrillus; species Mandrillus leucophaeus. The sequence continues at coordinate 4,591,399 of NW_012101465.1, forward strand.
AAAAGCAGGGTTTCTCACAACCCAGCTCCAGCCCTCGGCCAGGATCCCTGGTGACCCGGGCAAACACACACTTCTTCAGGGTCACGGGCAGGTTACTGAGTCAAGACTGCCAAAGCCCCACAATGATATTTTCCTTCACTCCCCATCCTCCTCCCTCCCTGGCCACCCCAAACCCGGGACTAATCTTGGAGCTGCTTAATAATAACAAAGCCAGCAGCAGAGTAAGGCAAGATTTCAAAGCAGAGTTTTTCTTGTTTGGCAATTACCTAATTTCAGGATGCGATTCACAGATTTGCAAAACCCATGTGTGTGGAAACCGTTTCTCCTGAAACATGATTAAAAGCAGATCCTCTCCTGAAAAGGCGACATAAAAATTAAGTGAGTAACAGTGTGGAGTCTTTCCGTGCCCCAAGTGTTTGGATGCATGTAAATTACATTTTAATAAAATGTCTACACACACATTCATACACGCATGCGCACACGCAAACAGCAGAGAATCTGGTTCTAATTACTTGTACTTTAGTTGAACTTTGGCGTTTCCTTTGACTCTCTCCCTAATGTATGTGAGCTGTAGGCTTTGCAGCCCTGCAGTGAATCCACAGAAAAAGGGAGAAAAAAATCCAGATCGGCCTTCTTTGGTGCCAACAAAAATGAAGTCCAAACGAACATTTTGACCAAATCCAACTTTGCTCTTCTCCCTTCATTAGCTGAAATTACTCCCTTCCACTGGGATTCGGAGTTCTGGGCTCAAAATTCCCCTAGGGCCATGCAGGAAATGTCTTTTGCTTTACAACTCCTTTTTCTTTTAAAGCTCAGCTGCCCAGAGAGTGCATTAAAATACTGTCTTAATCGTAGAAGGTTCTAGTAAAAAGGCTGGGCTTTCCTAATGCATGATGCCTGCCTGCCTGCCTGTAATCAGACCCAACCTAAAATCCTGAAATCTGTCAACATGGTTTAGCCAGCCGTAAATTAGCTCTCACAAAGAAAAAAAAAAAAAAAAGTATACTGAGCTCTCTTAAAAATGTTATCTGCTACTTAATCTAACCTTTAGAAAAATGCCAAGCATGTAAGGAATTGTGAAGGGAGCTATTGTGGAAGACTTTCTGTGTGTTTAAATGACACTCAGGTGTGTTGTAACAACAAGGACATTTATACTGTGTTTTCTCAGGTGAGTTAAATTCGTAAGTGCCAAGTCCTCTTAACAGGCAGCAATGTTAATTTCTTTTCTTTTGGGAGTGAATCAACCTGAGAGTTGTGGCAGTGTTTAAGAAAGCTTCGACAGTGGGAACTCGGGAATTCTGCTTTTGTACCATCCCAGTTGGAGGAGATTTTGTTTAGCTTTGTTTTTGTTTTGTCTGCAAACAACTTCTGAGTTTGAAGTCTTTTTAGAAGACTGTCTCTCAAAATGCAATCCGGAGACCTGTGCCCGTCCGCAGTGAGAGAAGTTCAGACATTGAGAGCAAGTGTTTCGAAACTTTTGCAGCTATTTGACAGGGTTATTTTATGCCCGTTAAATCAAATTTTTTTTAAAAAAAAAAAAAAGCTGGAGCTCATGCTTTGGACGTCTTTGTTTTTCCTTGACTCCTATTTCCTGGAGATTCATTTGTATTGAATTTTATCAATCCATGAGGGATTGGGGGAAAGACTAAGAAATGGTGCTTCACCATTGATAGTCTGAAAGACACGAATTTAAAGCAAATGTCCTCCCTAATCTCAAGAATTCTCCTGCTGCAGACCACACTTCGAGGAACATTGATTTAAAGGCAAATGAGTCCCATGACTAATTTATTATACAAGGAAGGGGATTCTAGCTTTGCTTCCCTTACTGATAGTTATCTGTATGTTGTGGGGGTGGAGAAGTCTAAAATAGGGGCTAGAAGCTTCCGACGACGCTGCAGGTTTGGTTCATTCTCATCTTCCCTGAGGCTCACTGTCTCCACTCATGTGTGCAGTTCAGATCAGCCCTCTCAGCATCACTGGTGCTGACTGTGCTCTGGGCGGGGACCCACAGAGCCAAGCATCCATCTCACCGGAGTAACAGAAGTTCCTCTGACTTGCCCATTCCCTGACGAAGCAGGGCAGCCCATCTGGTTAGCAGTTTGGACGCCACATTGGAGGCTGCTGCTTGTTGGGCATTCAATCAGCAAACAGAACTGAGTAAGTCCATAAGTAGGCAAGGAAATAAATAAAAGCAGGAGACAAAAAGCAGATCCGAATTATTCCTCAAAGACTGCTTCTCCAAACTGAAATCACATCAGGATGGCTGCAGTGTAGTTGTTTTATTGAATGACACAAGCCTCTTTTCCCTCCTGGGAAGTCTAAAAACTGCTTTTTTGGCCTGCCTGAGATCGCTGAATGAGCTAATACAGAACACATTGTCTGCTGAGCCGGCAGAGTTTTCGAGCAAAAATTTTATCATTCCATAGACTGATTGTGCTTGCCTGGAATAAGGAACAAAATGTTTGAGGCCTCTCAAGGGTATTTTGATGAATCTAACTCTAATTTAAAGGGACTAATAGATTATTGATTTAAGCAGGATGACAGTGAACAGATCAATGGCTGAGCACTCTGTATCTACCTTAAATACCAAAAATGACTGGTAAAAGGAAAGCCATGGGCTGTCCCCCTGCTGGTTTCTCACTGACTTTCTTTGGGGGGGGTGGTAGTGGAGGAAGGCAGAAAAAGAAAAGGAGCTCTAAGAAACTTTGCCAAAGTATGTTTTTGCTACCTTACCAAAAAGGCAAAAGATTGCATTAAAGTACAAATCTTTTATATCGATGCCATATCCTGGTTGTAATTCTAGAACTTGTCTTGACGTGTTCGCCTGAGGCAAGCTTTGGTGATCTGATGGACTATACCACTGAAAATGTTTTTTTTCCTTGCGTTATTCTCAGTGTTATAGGCCACAGAGAGGAAATAAAAGACCACTGACCATCAATTTTGAGGGTGATATTTGAATATACATAGTCAAATACTTAATTTTTTACTACCGGTGGGAAAATTTTTCCAAAGATGATTTTGTTTGGGATCATACATAACACTTTTCCCTTTCCATTTTTGTGGCATTTGTAACATTCAAATTATGTTCATTTATGGCATTTGTGGGATTCAAATTATAAAAATAGTAGAAAGAACCAATTTATCCTTTAAAAATATAGCCTGGTCCCTTCCTCTTGGAAGGCTCCCTTGATTTCTCCTGGGATAAATAAGGCCTGTAGTTCTCTCTGGCATTATGTTAGTGGTTCCCAAACTACTTCAGTTTGGATTCGCCTGGGAATATCTTTTATTATTTTTATTTTTTGTTTTGTTTTGCTGTTTTAAATCTTACAGTCAGCTAAAAGAGAATATTTTTAAAAAAGGGCAATTCCTAGCTCCATTCTCAGACATTCTGGCATGATAGATCTGGGATACAACTTGGTCATTAGGACGTTTAAAAGCTCCCCAGCTAGTTCTAGTGTGCAGCCAAGTTTGGAACCCACTGTATTGTAATTGTTGTTTTATTCTCTATTAGGCCAAACTTGTCGAGGATAAGGGATTATATACTATCACTGTCCATAGCGTATAACGCAATGCCTGGTATGTTATGTCACTCAGCCAAACAAATGATTGAACACATGAACAGTCTGAGAATCTATTGTACTCATATGAGAAAGTTCCTAGAATTACTGGTGAAATCACCACAACCTAAATAAAAGTCCAGGGCTCTCACTATTGATTACTTACAACAGAACATTTTCATTCATGGCAACTGTTCAGGAAAAGCCTTCTGGATTCATTCATTTGTTATAAATGACCCTTATCCATAGGAAAAGATCCAATCTTCGCAAAATGTTTTGGGACCTTTAACGTCTAGTAGACTTCACGTTTTTTTGTGTGCTTTGCCCCAAGTGTTTTGGGTATTAAATTATGCACAATTTTGTTTCCTTTCTTTGGGAAGATGAAATGCTGGACTCCCTTCAGTGCATGTGTTTGAAGTGGCATATTTATGAAAATTACTACCCACTTTTGAAATTCAGGGCATAGCTCTGACAGCTGATTCCAGCCCCACCAGAATTCTATTTACAACTTTCCTAGACAAGCCAGATTAGCTGTTCTACACGAGTGAGTAGGACCTTAAAACACACCCCTCCCCACCTTCCTTCTGTGAAGAACTCAATGGGAGACTGATCGTAGTGGTGATGACATGACCCTGTCAGTTGTTGAAGCACATGGATGGAAGTAGAAGCACACAAATCAAACCACTCCAAAAGGTCTGAGAGGCATCTGGGGAGGGGATCACTTATGTTAATATCAGGGGTGTAAATCCACACAGCCTTTCTAGAAGTCAGTTTATCAACATGCATTAAAAACAAAATATTTATAAAATAACTTTTGATCTGATAAGTACACTTCAGTGGTGTATTTGAAGGAAATAAAGATGTGCTGAGATTAGCTACAAAGATGTTCATCACAATGGAATGTTTTCTGTGAAAAATATTTATCGACAAGGAAATAAATCGATGACATCATAGGTTAAACAAAGTCCTCAGCAATCTCAGTATAATTCCACATTAGTAGACAAACTCAAAACATTTATGTGCATAGAAAAAAATTCTGGAAGGTCGTACACAGTGAAAAGATTGTGGGTGATTCCGTGTGTATTTTTTCTTAGATTTTTAACAAAGAATGATACATTGTTTTGTAATTTTAGCAAATAGTGTTTTCTTGTTGATTTGCTTTCAGTGAAGCTGATTAGTTCCGTGTGAAGAAGGCTTTTGCATCTACTGCTTAATAGCTGATAAGCTTTAGTGACATCTCGGATGCCAACCCTTCTATAAAACAGTTGCTACCACTGTGCCAACTTATTCAAAGTAAGGGCTTCCTATCTGCCAGAAATAACATACTCAAGATTGCTATCTTCATCCTAGATACCTCGGTTCTAACCAGTAAAGACTATAATAGATTTATCTACTAGGACCTGCACTACTCAAATGAATTCATTCCAAGATTCTTCTGAATTATGAAAATACTATAATTATAGTTGATTCTGTTCCAAAGGGCTAATTAATTACTTTTTTAAGGAAGCAAAGGAGTATAAGAGCTATTTGGTTTAATTTTCTCATTTAACAACTTAGAGGGGGCACTTAGTGCTCAAAATGAGGAAGAAAAAGGAAAAGGAAAAAGTTCATGCGCTAATTCGATAAATACTGGTTGATTATCTGCCATGTGCCAGGACCTCGTCTAGTCCTGGAACACAGGTGTATATAATGCAGATGAGTTTCTTTGACTTCTGAAACTCAACATTCAGAGTATGGGGGGTGGCAGATGTAGAATATAAAATTATATACAGACATCTAAAATTTGAACACTGATTAGGGTTTTATGGAAATAAAGTAGTGAGACAGAGTGACCAGGAATGGAGAGGAGAGGGGCATTTTAATGACAGAAGTCATCTCTGGGAAGGAAACATTTGCTTTGAGATCTAAGAAATGAAAAACAACCAGATATTTGAAGGTCTAAGAATTTCCAGAAAGGACAAATAGTTATTGCAATAGCCTCAGTTGGTATGAGAGCTTGGCCTATTCAGAAGACAGAATAGATGCCAATTATATAGAACTCAATAAATTAGGGAACTCACTGAAGGCAATGATGCTGCTAAAAGGCCATGTGATTAAAAGCCTTGTAGAACATACTAAGGAGTCTGACTTTGATCTAATTGGTGACTATTGGAGGGCTTTAGATAGGCAAGTGAAAGAGATGGATTTTAACCTTTGAACAACTATCTTGACTGCTTGTTTGAAGACTAGACCCTAGGTAGGAGGAAGGGGCATGAAGCGATCAATGAAGAAGCTATTGCAGCAGTTGTGAGAGGTGATGGTGGACTACTAGCATGGTGTGGTAGCAGCATAGTGATATGGGGATGGATTAACAGTAAGCGTAGTGGGTAGAGTCGACCTGACTTGCTGAAAGCTTGCCCACAGGATAATCCAGTCAGGAGAATATCTACTCTGGGAGATTATAAGCAGTAGGGTAACTGGAAACTTTATATTCTGGGAACTATACTGTGTATTGAAAAGCAATTTGGAGACTAGAGGATTCTGGAACGTCATTTAACCACTTTAATTCCCCTTCCTGATTTCCGTCTTATTTTATGAGCATGTTTACCTGTGATAGAAGTAGAGCCAGTTCTTGCTTTGATTCTGAGTACAACCCTGGAGAATTAGGGGTAGGAGAACACCCCGTTCTTATATTTTGTGAACTCCCATTTCCCATGGAATTTGGGTGATTAGATAACAGTATAGAGGATTATGTTTTTTTAAATCTAGATTAAAGAGTAACATGACTTAAAAGTGAATCGCACCACTCTGTGTCATCCTTAGGTTTAACCTACTGCTTCTCAAACATTAATTGTACATTTAGTCATCTGAGGATTTCATCAAAATGCAGATTTCAGATTCCATAGGCCTGAGCTGGGACCTGATACTATTTTTCTAATAAGATCTTAAGTGATGCTGATGCATGTTGGCCCAAGGAGCCTTCTTTGAGTAGCAAGGGTCTTACCCATATTGTTATTAATGAAGATCAGTTATGGTGGCATCATGCTAAATACACTTGTTGAATGAATAATTTGGGCATTTTCTTCATTTGTCCAAAGGAAAATTTAAAAATTTTAATTAATTAATTTATTTTTTGAGACAGAGTCTTGCTCTGTTGCCCAGGCTGGAGTTCAATGGCAGGATTTCAGCTCACTGCAAACTCTGCCTCCTGGGTTCAAGTGATTCTCCTGCCTCAGCCTCCTGAGTAGCTGGGATTACAGGTGCACACCACCACACCTGGCTAATTTTTGTATTTTTAGTAGAGATGGGGTTTCACCATGCTGGCCAGGCTGGTCTCAAACTCCTGACCTCAGGTGATCCACCTGCCTCAGCCTCCCAAAGTGCTAGGATTACAGGTGTGAGCGACCGCGCCCGGCCCAAAGGAAATTTACTTTTGGTTAAGTGAGCAACAAGGTCAAGTCATTTGAGACTCTACACGAATCAGAAGCTACTGGGGTTTGTAGTATGATTATCTGAATTTGTGTCTTGGCTCTACCACTGCTCTGTTGATCTTAGACAAGTTGCTTCCTTCCTCTGAGTTTCTGTTTCTGTTGTGGGTAAAATTGTGATAAAAACCATGGCCCTCACAGTGCTGTGTGAGCTGTGGACTACAAGCGAGAGATGTATGAGACTGCTTTGTAAACCGTAGAGCACCACATCAATGTCAGTGTCACCACTGCTGGGCCTACAATGACAGCTGTTTTTATGAGCTCATCCCTGCTAGTGTTACTGCTGAATTTGGGGCAGAAGCATATGAATTCCCTGTTGAAAAAAGTAATGAACTAAAATACATCTTCTCTTTTTTCTCCCTCTACCCCATCTCTATTATAGCAATTGAAACACAGAGCACCAGCTCTGAGGAACTCGTCCCAAGCCCCCCATCTCCACTTCCTCCCCCTCGAGTGTACAAACCCTGCTTCGTCTGCCAGGACAAATCATCAGGGTACCACTATGGGGTCAGCGCCTGTGAGGGATGTAAGGTGAGTTTTCATACCTCTGTACCTGATGAACTCTCATTCTCTTTGTACTTTCTGGAGGTGACCTACCCAGTTCCAGAAATGGACTGGATGTGTAACATCACCTCCCATCAGTGTGGTGAATTCAGTTATATTCGGTGGTTTTTATTACTTCCTTATAGATCTTTGGTTTAAAATTCAGAAACTTCTGCAAATGACTGATTAGGGTCAAAGGTTTTAAGGCCCTTAAAATACCCCCACATAACAATTCTTTTTAGATGATAAGAACTGGCTAGGCCAGGTGTGATGGCTCATGCCTGTAATCCCAGCACTTTGGGAGGCCAAGGTGAGCGATCACTTGAGGTTAGGAGTTTGAGGCCAGCCTGGCCAACATGACAAAGCCTCATCTCTACTAAAAATACAAAAATTAGCCAGGCGTGGGTGACTGGTGCTTCTAGTCCCAGCTATTTAGGAGGCTGAGACATGAGAATCACTTGAAACCGGGAAGCAGAGGTTGCAGCCAGCCAAGATCACACCACTGCATTGCAACCTGGACAACAGAACGAGACTTTGTCTCAAAATACAAACAAACAAAAACAAAGAACTGGTTGGAAGAATCTTGAGAAGTATCATTCTGTTTCTCTTGAGAACGTGCCGTCTGGTGTCTGTAGTTTTATTTTATTTTTGAATATGACTGACAGTCCACTGAATCAACTTGCAGGGAATCCAAGGTTGAAACTGAGATTTATCTCCTGGCTGTTTTCCTCAGCTCTGTGGCCTTTGAATTACAGTTTGATTTTCAGCCTGTAGGGACTTGCTACTGTATGTGTGTCATAAATTAAGGGGAGCTGGATTTAAAATTCCTGCCTACAGAATACTGGAGGCTGAACATGTGTCAGGGAGTAGTATATGGCTGCCTTGAATCAAGCAAGACAATTGTTATCAAGTCCAACAGTCTTAATTGAGTGAAAGAGCTTCTTATTTTCAGGAAAGAAAAGAAACAATGACTTCAAAGGCAAATATAACTAACTCATCCATAAAAAATTTCTCAAAGGAACTATGGCTGTCTTGAACTAGCCCTTCCCTAGATATATAACTTCTTTAAGTCCTCTCTGGATGGTTGTTTAGATCTGTTGTTTATACATCTAAATTGCATGATTCATTTGTAATTGTAAACATGTTGGAATAATGTTACAGGTACTCCATGGCATTTTGTATTTGGCTTATCAGAGTTAGCACTAAACTGTATATATTGGTTAGGCACTGTTGTATAACAAACCATCCTAAAACTAAATGGCTTAAGACAACAATTCTTTATTTAGCCTGCAATTCTGTGGGTCAGCAGTTTCAGCCAGACTCATCTGCATGGTTCATCTGGACTTGGCTAGGCTCCACCACGTATCTCTGGGCAGTTGTAGGTTAGCTAGTTGGCTCTGCTTCTGGGGGTGCTGACTGTGGGCTGGAGAGACTCAGCTCTCCTCCATGTGATCCCTCATTTCCATCAGGCTGGCCCTGGCTTGTTCACAGAGGCAGGGTTCCAGAAGACAGAACAAAAGCACATAAGGTCTCCAGTGGCTTAGGCTAAGAAGCATCGCTTCTGCCACACTATTGAGCAAAGCAAGTCGTAAGGTCAGCCTAGACTCAGTAGGTAGGAACATAAACTCAACTTTTGTTCTTCTTTTAAATAAAATAAAACTAATCTGTCAACTTGAGAAAACTTTTTTGTAGAGATGGGGGTCTCACGTATGTTGCCCAGGCTGGTCTTGAATTCCTGGGCTCAAGTGATTCTCCCACCTTGGCCTCCCAAAGTGCTGGGAATACAGGTGTGAGCCCCTGCATCCAGCCCTACTCAATTTCTTAATGGGCAGAGCTTCAAAGTAATAAGTGATCTAGATATGGAGGGACCGGGGGAATGGGTATCATTTTTGTAATTAGACTACTGTACTGCATGTCTGATTGCCTATGAACACAAGGTGGATGGGGACCCTGCTCCACTGCCCAGAATGTCACACACAGTCTGGCATATAGTGGGTGCTTAAAGACTGAACAAATGCATAAATGTCACTCAACCCCTCAAAGTAATTTTGTGAGTTTTTCCTGTCTTTTCAAATCATTGAAATAAACATATTTATTATGGTTTATTACTATAATAAGGTAAGGCCAGTTTTGGGAAATTCATTAAAGGCTTAGGAAGATCTCTCTGCCTCTGGGATTGTGCTATTTTATGGCAATTCTCTTTTCTCCAGTAGATTCTGACATGATAGTCAGGAAAGTTACATGGGCAACCAGTTGGCAACTGACTAAAAAGCAAGACATTTGTTCATTCAATTATTGCTTTATTATTAGTAACCCCTAGCGGAACCTACTTAAATTTATCCTGAGATTTGGAAAGGTTTCAGTGGAATAGCTAGTTCATTTTGTCCACTTGTTGTGCAATATATAAATAAATCATTTTCTAATGTTTATTTGAAAAGTAAATGAAAAGATACTTCTTTATTTCTGAAAAATGTGAAGTCATCTCATGTCCAGAAATCTGAATGAGGTCTGCTGTAATTCAGCTTACCTGCTCTCATCATTATCCAACGTGTCTCTGTGGCACATACTAGGAGCTGCATATGAAGCTGTTTCACGATCTGTATAGAACAAACTGCTTTAATCAGCTTATAGTCAGTGAGTTGTCTGACCTTAGTTTGGGATTCTGACTCTTTTTAGGAAAAAAACCAATAAAAACAAAACCCATACCAGCACAAACAACTTTGACAAACTCAGTTAAGTGATACAGAGTCGTATTATTGTGTTATCTTTTTAACAGAGCTCTAAACCCAATAAGGTCAGGTGAGTTCGGCAACCAGTTGAATTTGATACTTTTTATATTGTGGGTGGATTGCCCTTCTCCCTGGTCATTGAGAAAGACTTGGTCTACATTTAAGCTTGCTGGGAAAATAGAGTGACAGAATTCACAGAACTGAGAAGCAGGAGGAGGTACCAGTAAAATGTAACAGCCAAAGAAAAAGAAATATAACTTTTTAAAAATTAAATAAAATTTTATTGTCATTTAAAAAAATTATCAATACAGTATAGAATTTATGGTATGAAAATAGAAAATTAAAACAACCATGATCCTATCCTGGGAGAGAACCCCTGTAAAACTCAGCTTTTCTGTAAGTATATGCATATTGTTATTGTTTCAGAAAAATGAAATTTTGTGTTGTATACTGGTTTTAACTTAATCTTTGATAATATTTTATGACCCAAATTTAAGCAACTGCATACCTTGCTTTTATGGTTATACAATTAATATAGTAGTTTATGGTTAGGTCATAATTTATTTAACTAATTAATTAAGGTGCTTACAGTGTTTTTCAATTATAAATAACACTTTAATGTATGGCCTTTAGGTATATCTCTGAAAATTTCCTTAGGATAAAAATTTCCTTAGGATAAATAAGTATAAGTGGAATTTTTAGATCAGTAGCTTTATATATTTTTAAGGCTTTTGAATCAGATTGCCAAAATACCCTCTAGAAAAGGTTATTATCTAGTAATCTGTAAAAAGTTAATCCTTTTGGAAACTATCTCTTAGGAATCTCTCCCTTGTGGTATAACAAGGTAATGAATCCAGAAGCAACTTTTCTTCTTGAATTATGCCTGTATTTCATTTGATATTTACTATGGGCCCAGTGTGTGATATCATTTTAGGATACCAGCAGATGCACCACAGGCCCCTGGTTGACCTGTAGAAACTGGCCCAACCTTTGGCTGGAAATCAAAGTTTACTACTGTAAGCTGAGAACCTCTGCTCTAAAGTAGGACTCCTAGAGCCTGGTATATCTTCAAGAAGTAATGCATACAGTGGCTTCTGCCTGTCATACCCAGGATGACCTAATTGACTATTATTTGGGGAAGAGAACTTTCCGTCCTCTTCGGGACTGGGTGACAGTCTCAGCCTCGGCTGCAGCCATATGATGGTGGTCAGAATTTAACAAATGGGTGTGGTCCATCTCTGGGAATGGTCAGTGGCTGCTATATTGACACAGCATTACCATGGCAGCATAACCACTAGACACATGGTAGGGATGCCCTGTTTAGGGGGTTTCCAGCTGAGCAATGGCAGTTTTTGTGTAGGGGACAAAGAGCACACAAAATGAATGTGCAGTATGGTTAGCCAAGAATGTTTAACAGTATAAAAAAAAAAGCAATATTAAAAAGAAAATAGTAGGACAAAATAAAATAATGTCTTTGGAAAACAGTCTTACCCCTTGCTCATAGCTAAAATTTAATGCAGAATTTTGGCCTTAATCATATTTTCCATTTCCATTTTTATAGCTTTTGAAGAATGTGAAGTCTAGAGTGAGAATGCTGGGATTTGAATTCTAGCCAGGTTACTTACTAGCTTGGTGCAACTCTCTCTTTTTCTCATCTGGAAAAATGGGGGCGATATTACCTACCTCACGGTATTGTTGTGAGGATAAAATGTTTTTACCATGTATAAAGCATATAGGATAGTACCTAGCACATACTAAGTGATAGGTACTAAGTGGCACATACATGTTTAGTTATTGTTTAGATTTTTTTTTTTTTTTTTTTTGAGATGGAGTTTCACTCTTGTTGCCCAGGCTAGAGTGCAGTGGCGTGATCTAGGCTCACTGCAACCTCCGCCTCCCGGGTTCAAGCAATTCTCCTGCCTCAGCCTCCTGAGGAGCTGGTATTACAGGCTTTACAAGCATGTGCGACCCCACCCGGCTAATTTTGTATTTTTAGTAGAGATGGGATTTCTCCATGTTGGTCAGGCTGGTCTCGAACTCCCAGCCTCAGGTGATCCACCCACCTGGGCCTCCCAAAATGCTGGGATTACAGGTGTGAGCCACTGCTCCCAGTCTATTGTTTGTTTTATCCTTAAGTTATAATGACTTTTGCACACGGTGATGTAACATCAGTTATAATCTTAGTACTCCTCTTGTAGTGTTCTTTCTGCAGTTTTCCATTCTTTTCTACCGAAATAACACTGCCTCTTTCCTTCAAGGCTCAGGTTAAGACCCAACTATTCCATGGAGCCTCCCTGGATTACCCTAGTACAGGGGTTGCCAAATTGTTTCTGCAAAGAGTCAGGTAGTAAATATTTTAGGCTTTGAGGGCCATGTGGTCTTTGCTGCCATTATTCAACTCTGTCATTGTAGCATGAAAGGTGCTGTAGCTAATATGTAAAAAAAATGGGCATGGCTATGTTTCAATAAAACTTTATTTACAAAAGCAGTGGACCAGATTTAGCCCTTGATGATGTTACTCTTCTTACAACTTCTAAAACTCAGAAGCTGGTGTCCCAAAGCTCTCATGTCAAAAGTGGCAAGCCAGCTGGTTTTGCTGGGCTGTGGGCCTGGGTCTGCTGCTCCACTTCCACACTGCTAAAAGAAGTTCACATCCACCTGCCCGGGGCTCCATGCCTTAGAAGCTTTCAGCCATGTCTGGTCATTCCTCCACCCTTCCTTTCACACTCAACTCCCACTTTCCCGTCATCCAAAATCAGAGAAATTAGAAATATCCATGTAATTGAGCTACCTCCAGAAATGCCTGGCATTGCACCTTGAGGTTTCTGGAACATATTCTATACTGTTATATCAGTTAGCTTCTTCTGCTTAACAAATAACTCAAATGCTTAATGTCTTAAAACAATAGACATTTATTATTCATTATCATTCTGGACAGGTCTTCTTGTCTTGGATGACTTGGCTTGGGCCAGGTGGTCTAGGATGGTCTCACTCACATGTCTGGGGCCTTGGCAGGATGACCAGATCCTCTCCCCATGTCGTTGCTCACCATTAGCCTAGCCGAGGCTTCTTCACATGGTGAATGGGTTCCCATCAGTAAGAGAAGACAGTAACCGTGCTCAAACACTCTTCAACCTCTGCTTGCATCACATTTGCTAATATCCTCTTGACCAAACGAGTTACATGACTAAGCTTGGATTCTGTGGATGAAGAAATAGACTTTACCTCCTGAGGGGAGAAGTGACAAAGTCACCTTGCAAAAGGGAGAGGCTACCAGAGCTTTCATTTGATTACATACTATCTTCTATTATTCCCTAGTTTGATGGGTAAGTCTCTTCTGACAACCATATTCACCAATCATTCATCCTTAAGCATATATTTGTTGAATACCTACTAAGTTTCAGGCCCTGTGCCGGGTGCTGGAGATACAACAGTGAACATGACAAAGTTCTTTATGGAATTTAGTGTCTCATACAAGGGACAGATGATAAACAATTCAAATTTGGAAGACAATAAACAGAACGGTCTGATAAAGAATAATTTAGGGGTATTCTATTTCACAGGGGTCAAAGAGGCCTGATGTGATGGGGGTCAGGTGGGATCTCACGGCTGAGAAGGAACCAGCAGTGTGAGTCATAGAGAGAAAGCATTTTAGGTCAGAAACCAAACACTTGGATTCTCAGACCATTTCTACTTCTCCTGGCTATGTCCATTGACTTCTCTGGGCCTTAGCCTATCTGTAAAATGAAAGCAAATCTACAAGTTTGAACTGAATCCCATGCCAAATACAGACATAAAAGCAGTAAACCCAGTAATGGCACTGATTTCTTCTTAGGGCTTGGTTATGTGGAGTGAGAGGTCTCCAGTGTTTGCACGTCCAAATGTGGAGTAGAGGGAAGGAGAAAACGATGCTTGTTGGGTGCCTTCTGTATACCAGGCATTTGGGCATTTTTTTTTTTTTAACCATAGTGTGTTTACTTCTCACAACAGCTCTGCAACGTAGGCTCCGTGACCCACATTTTATAGATGAGGTCACAGAGGGTCAGAGTAGTTAAGGAACTTGGCCAAGGACACACAGCTAGCCTTTGCTAGAGCTGGGATTCAAATGCTTTTCCACTGCTTCAGCCACCCTAGGACTGAAGGTCTGAAGCAGTGGTGTGTTATGGTCTAGTGTGGGGGTTTCATAGGCCACCAAATTTAAAACTAACAGATAGGGGCATATTTTTAAAAAAACATATTGTCTTGATCATTTCGTAAAGAAATGACATCTCTGCAACAAAAAATTTAAAAAGTAAGCGCTTACAAGGCAGTCAGTCTGTCCCAACAAGAGACAGTTAGCCGGCAGAGCCCACACGTGGGCATGTTCCCAGATGCAGCTTTGTCCTTGTTCTCTACATTTTGCCTTTGATGGGTGGAAACTTCCTATCCCTAAGCCAACCTTTGGGGGCCACGATCCAGCCTGTCCTGCAGAAGGCCCCAGGGCGAGGCCTGGCACAGCCGTGATGGCGTGTCTTCTCCACAAGGGCGCAGAGGAAATGCTTGCTGAAGGTCACATTGGTAGCCTTCTATTTAAAGCAGTCTTTTAAGAGTTTAAACTCCACTAGCCCCCTCAGTCCCTCAGGGCTAATTTGGTCCATTTTTCTCATCTGCCTTTGTTTTGCTAGCCTCTGAAGAGAGGGAGGCCCTCATCTCCATGACAGCGTTCGGCTGCTGGGCTGGGTTTTCCTGGCGGACAGCAAGCAGAATGTTCAGTCACAGAAAGTTTTGCAATCAGGAAGATGGATGTCTGCACTTAATTTTAGAACTTCTATTAAATACTTTAAATGAGCTTAATGATTTTATTTGACCAAGGCCATTTAAAACCACATTGTTGTTTTTAATTGGAGTGGATAAACACGAACATGATGCTCGCTTTGGAGAATATTTTTAGCTTTCCTCACCCTGATAGTTGCTTCTGTTTTGGGGGTTTGCTGCAGTATGGATCCCGAAGAACAAAATAACATACCCAAGACAATAGCAAAAACAGGACACTCCGTGTGCCACATGTGATAGCTAAAATGAATTATGAAACCTGCCATAAAGTTCATTACGATATTGGATGACACAGAGTAGATTCCCTCATAGACCCGAAAAGCGGCTCTCTGTTCCCTGTTGTTATAATCTGCCAACCGTGGAGGATTTATGTGTTCCCTGATTCATTCATCAGACATTTATTAAGTACCTTCCATGAGACAGGCTCCAGGATATAGAAATGAAAGTTTTGTGTGTATTTTCTTTCCAATGCTGTATCCCGGTGCCTAAAAAATACACAGAACCAGGCCTGTCCAATAATAGGGATGTAACTGGCTCAAGTCCAACTGCTAGCTGCTTGGAGGCAGAAAACATGAGAAACGAGGTGTGGTAAAAGGATTTAAATTCTGGCCTTTGGGGAATGACCAGGCTCAAGTCTGTAAAAGACCATTCCAAACTTTAGGCTGTGGAGAGGGTCTTAAAAAGGGGAACGTGGAGCAGGGGTGGGGGCATGTGGGAGTGGTGCTGGGTGCAAGGACTGCGTGTTCTGTCCCAGAGGCCGTCTTGAGTCACGGTCCACCTGGAGCATAGCCTGTCGTCATTTCAGCAATGCCCGGGTTGTAGACTAACCCTTGTGAGGTAATCTCTGCAGTTTCACAGCTGGGTCTCCATACCTGGTTTGTTTTAAAATTAGCTCCGGGAACTTCTAAGTAAGTGTCTAATTAGATAAGCTAGTAGTACAAGAGCGTGTCTAGTGGGAAGGGAGGGAAACAAAAAGTTTTAAGTACGTTTTAAGGCTGAGAACAAGAAGGAAAAAAAAAAGTTTTAAAATGCATTTTAAAGCGAAGCTCCTTGATTACAGGTAAATGGTAAATATTCGTTGGATGGATGAACGAATGAGCAAGGAAACAGTGTGGCATGTGCTGTGACAATTGTAGCTAAGGGGTTGATGGGCACAGAGACGGAGCCTCAGATCCCTCTGACACATTCATGGAAAGCTTTTATAGAAGATGTGATTTTATAGATGTATAAGCATTTTCCAGATGAGGAAGGGGAGAGGAGTGTTCCAGGCAAAAGTTGAAGTTGGGGCTGGAAGGCAAGAGGGCTCAGAATTAAATTGCCTATGTAGAGTTACGTGGAAAAATGGAAATCTATCCATTCTGTTAACATTTATTTTGCATAACCCTATGTAAACAACTAGGGATCCGTAGGATATTAAAGACATTCAAAAGGACTCATTAAATAGCATCTCCTCAGAGAAGCCTTCCTTTGGAACCCCCAGGTTAGGTCCCCCTCTTTTACATTTGCTATTGTTCTCCTTTGTAGCATTTAACACAATTGAAATTAAGTCATTATTACCAAGTCATTAGTTTAATGTCAGCTATAAACTCCAGGAGGGCTGGGCAGGTCTCTCTTGTCACAGCCTTATTACTAGGGCTTTGCACAGTGCTAGGGAGGCACGTAGTAGGACGTTAATGCGTATGTGCTTTTATCGTAAGTTATATCTAATTATACAGCAATTAGTGTAGTTATAAATAATGTGTAATAACACATAATTGCATAATAATGCAAACAGTATATTAATTTCATATATTTTATCTAATTATATAATGAATTGCCTCTAATTACATAGGGCTTGAGATGATACCTTCATATAAACATTCATGGAATTATTTATAAGCAGGACAAGGTCTTTGGTGACCAAAGTCTAGCTCATTTCTTAGTAATTTCTGCCTTCTACCTCAGTTAACCTTCATTGCAAAAGATATGTTCTCTTTGATACTATCTTTAGGCAAACTCTTAAGAACTAGTGGCTGGAATGATATACTGAAATGGAAGAGTACTGAGGGCTGTTAGTGCTTTAAAGAGAAGAAAAATCTCAACTTAGAGAATCTACCTCCATATCGAGGAACCTCAAGACAGCTGAAATGACAATCTAGCTTTTCCTAGTAATCCTACTGAAGGAGAAAACACTTTTCTTCTTCTAACAAATTGAGAACTGATTTTGGATTGAAAAAGCCGAAAAATCTGTCTTTTTTTTTTCTTCTGGTGTATGAATAAACAGGAAGTTGGAGGGAGGGGTGAATTCTGAATTAGCCTGCAACTCTGTGCTTTTTTTTTTTTTTTCCCTTGTGTTGGCGTGGTAAAAATAGTTTATTGAATTTGGTGGTTTTAAGGGACTTATAAATTTTTTAATAGTTAAATGTTCAGGAATGTTTGTTTAAATGCTTGCTTTGCTTGTTTGTTGTTTGAAAATATCTAGAACACTTTCATTTGCTGTTTTTATTATAACAAACTAAAAGTCTGTTATTATTGCAATTATCCTCTTTCTTTCTCCACCTTTTACTAGAAAAGTTAGAGAGCTTTCCATATTTCCTTCTCCTGGGTGGACGCCTGTAAAGAGGTGATATGAAATGAAATTGTCTGGGAAGGCTTTCCTTCTTCATCAGCCCCCTCTAGCTTCTCTTTTTCAGGGCAGGGCTCAGAGCCCTTGGTCTTCCCGCTCTCTACAGTTGCCTCCCTCCTGACCCACATACCTGTGTAAAACCACGGAAATAATAAAACTGTCTTATGTCTTACATTCCTCTAGCCTTAGTGTTTCTAATGCATTTTCATGTATGGAATTAAATTAAGCCAGGCTTAGCTGAAGTAAAAATAAACCCCACAAGGTACAACGTTTGCTACAGAATTTCTTTCTCACATCAGCTCCTGATTGGCAGCCTTCTCTCTTCCACACAGTAATTAGGACTCCTGCCAGTGCTGCAGCTTGTCATCCTCTTAGGTTCTTAGCATCATCTTATTCTAGCTACCAGAATGGAAAGAGAGCATGGGGGAGGCAGTACACCTGCTTCTTAAAAGCCCCGGCCAGGAATGGCATACCTCATTGGCTTGAATGGGACACGTGACCAAAACCAACTGCAAGGTCAACTTGGAGATGTAGTCTAGCCATGTGCTCAGGTACAGACCTACTTTTATGGAAAGAAATCATGGATTTGGTGACGAGCTAACAGTTTCTGCCATAGGTTTTTTTTTATTTGATCCTCATCATAGTTAGAGAAGTAGGTGGAATCGATTGTTTCCCCCTCCATTTCACAGATGAGGAAACTAAAAATTTATGAGACCAGCTTCTACCATCTGTGGTTTTGATTTATAATCCGATTCTGTTACTGAAATGGTTACTGTGGGAACCTCCTTAAATACATTTCTATAAGCTTCCCTGAAACTTATCAAACTATCTTTTCAAGGCCTATGATTCTAAACATCCCCGTATTCCTAGTTCATTCAGCTTTGACATTTTGAGAAACTGGGAAAGCCTTACCCAATAGAGGTAGGCCTTTATCAGGGGTTAGATTCCAGTGTCATCACACGAGGCAAAAATCACGCGTAGACAAAATGACCCCAGAAAATCCCTTTGAAAAGCACGCTGCTGGAGACTGACATATGCCTCTCATTAGGACCTACAAAGCCAGTTCTCGCTCTCTAGCTCTGGAAACAGATCACTCCATGGAACACCAGATGAAACAGTTGTTTTCTGTTCTCTTGTTGTATCAAACATGTGTCCTTAAGTGCCACAGTCATACCAGCACAATACAATGCTCATGTCGTGAAAACCACACATCCCTCTCAATGTTTTCTTGTCACTATCTTCTACCATAATAGTATCTTTGGGATTAGAATTTCTCTTGTGCCTTTTAGGAACGATGTCTTTTTGTTGTTGTTGTTACTGAGTATTTTTCCACCTCAGAAAAGAAGATTAAATGTGTCATATGGATTAGCAACACCAGAAGGGAAAATTTTGTTCTATGGACCCTAGAACTCATCCCTGAAAAAAAAAATAGAGAGGAATAAAACTCTGTGTGCATCTCTGCCTGCACAAAGCTAGCATTGTCTGGGGTGAAGGGGAAAAGCTGGGGTTCTGGCAGGCTGGCCCCATTAGAGCCTTGTTTCTTGTTCCATATTGAAAAGATGACATTCCTTTGCTAGCAGCGTCCTGCCTGGATTTCTGGCACCAGTTCCATGGCCAGCACTATTGCCTGGGGCATTTTTGTTGGGGTTGGTTTTGTTTTATTTCAAAAGCAGCAAAGTGCAGGCTTTATAAATGTACAAGGTAGAACTGTTTTTATAAAGCTTGTCACCGAACTTGTCAGTACAGTCAAGGTGGCCCGTCTGCCAGGGTGTCTGCTTCCTTTTCACGGGTGTCCAGATGTATGAGAAGGCATATATACAGTGAATGTCACTTCTTAACTTGTTCTCAAGTGTTTCTGAGGCAGGCCTTGTGTTTTAACATGGGCTCCTCTCCCTCTCAGGACTTCATGTAATGTTTCATTTATAACAGAGATTGGTGGATTTGCAAAGTAAATATTTCAATAAGAAGAAAACAGAATCTTTGGTGACCCTCTCAATTCTGCTTCTATGGAGGTATTTTCTATGTCTGGGAGGGGAAAAAAAAAGAAAAAGAAAAACCTTTATGTTGGCTGCAACTCTGAACTGGAGCGTGTAAAATGTACTTCTCAGGTTCTGTGAGCCTTAAAATAATGAGCGGTAGAAAACTCTGAGGTAGGTCAGCGATGGGGAGAATACTATGGTTTTATAAAGGATTTTCATGGTTAAACAAATTTGGGAAAACTAGAATGACCACGCAATGTTAATTCTCCGCTGTGCTTTTGAATCTGAAAATAGCAGCAATTCTAAGTACACAACATCACCATTCATACAGCCCTGGAAAGTCCCCCACGTCAGGAAAATTATCCTTATTAGTCAAACCCAGTAGGGATCATCTGACTGTTCCTCAGGGAAATAAGAATTTTTGTTTGGATCTTACTTCTCTGTATTGTACTCAAATCGTACGTGAGCTATGCTGTATCTGGGGACTTTGGGATTATGGTCATATTTTCAATAAGAAATACTTTTGAAAGCTCCTGCTCTAATTTATGTGTATCATTCCTCATTAACATAAATAAATTCAGAATAATAGCATGAGAGAGTGGTATATTTTTTATTTTTCAGTTTCCAGAGTCATCCTGCTCGTTAAGTGTTCCTTCAGCCGGCTGGCACCCTAAGCCAGTTTACAGTCCCCATACTCCATAAGATATTGTTTGATGACATTTATTCTGTTTGGCTCTACAGTTTGTCATGCTCATGATTTCATCAAAAACATTATGCTGAAATGCTTGAATATCTTTTAGTGTATTTGTTGTGTTGAGCTGTGATAAAAAGTATGAAAGTTTTCATTCCAATACCAAAATGTAGAAAGAGGGTATCAGAAATTAAGTGATTCTGCTCATTCTGGTTATTTCCCTAGAAGGAAATTAAGTGTATAATTTCTAATTCAATTGTATTTTGCTCTTAAATTATCATTTTCTGCTTTAAGAATTAGGTGGAAAGTATGCCCTACTTAAATTCATGTTTGGTGCTAATTCTTGCCTGTGGGCCAAAAATTTGAGTCTCATGTTGTGCACAATATACATACAGATACCATTTTTTTCTATAAGTATTTGTGGCAGGTAGGATCTGTGCAGAATTATGAATTACATTACAAATCATAAATGGGTCTTACTGTCCTCACTGAATATATTTGGTTTTAAACCCAAACTCATAATGAAGGCATTTCTTTTTTTTTTTTTTTTTTTTGAGGTGGAGTCTGCTCTGTCGCCCAGGCTGGAGTGCAGTGGCGCAATCTCAGCTCACTGCAAGCTCCGCCTCCCGGGTTCACGCCATTCTCCTGCCTCAACCTCCCAAGTAGCTGAGACTACAGGTGCCCCTCAGCATGCCCGGCTAATTTTTTGTATTTTTAATAGAGACGGGGTTTCACCGTGTTAGCCAGGATGGTCTCGATCTCCTGACCTCGTGATCCGCCCACCTCGGCCTCCCTAAGTGCTGGGATTACAGGCGTGAGCCACTGCGCCCGGCCGAAGGCATTTCTTTTGCTATGCTCACATGTATGATGTTTGCTGTTAGAGAGTTCACAGGATTGATGTCCCAGACTTCGTGGTTTAAGATACCTAAAAGAGTATTTTTGAATTACTGAGTCTAGATCAGATATTCCTTTATTATTTGATTATTTTTATCCATCTTATTTCTTATGAGCTCTGGGCCTCAGAAAGAATATTCCTGTTTTCCACTACATACACTATCAGAAATATGAACATTGGATGAGGGGTGGTAATAGTGACCTCCAAGGAAGTAAATGTTTACCTGAATTATGTCAGGGTGGATAAGCTATTTATTCACATAACAAAGCGGGGGATCCCCTGCAAAAAATCACTGTAGATAAGTTATGTTACAGTATATTACTATTAAGTATTTAGTATTTTAGTAACTTATTTTAAATAATAAAGCTGACATTCCTGTAAGGATATATAAAACAGAATTTATATAGGAAAGAAAAAATAACTTAGATAAATTTTTGGGCTTGATATTTTGTGACACTTGCTTCTTTTTCTTCAAGCCATCTGGGGAGCACAGTCAATGGATGTGGGCAAATCTTTGTTTCTGAATCTTTGCTGGAACCCAAGTCACCTCTCCTCTCATGGAAGTCCTCTGCCATATCCACATTGACCAATAACGTTCTAAAGTAGCCTTCAAGATTGGTCTCCTCAGCTCTGCAGTGCTATTACTCCTGCTAGATATGAATCTGGCATTTGTTACTGTCACAGTAACATCCTTTCTTCGTACACAGTTGAGGCCCTAACTCTTTCAATTTTAGTCATGGTAAGTCCAGGTTATGCTGCAGGAACAAATTCAAAATTACAATGGCTTAAAACAATAGTTATTTATTTGTCACTCGCACCATGTGTCCATTTTGGATAGATAGTTCTACTCCATGTTACCTTCACTCAGGGACCAAGACTGATGGAGTCACCTCCGTTTAGAAAATCACTGGCTCTCGCATTAAGGGGAAGGAGAATCGCCCACTTGCACTGGCATCTTTCTACTGAATCTCACACACATCATTCCCACTCACAATTCATTGACTAAAGCAGTTCTCTTGGCCTCACCTAATCCAAATGGAATAGATGAAAATGCAAGCATACCGTGTGTCTAGGAGAATGCGCAGTTGCCAATGTTTACTCCTTCCTTCTGCTCCAAGAATTACAACTATTGTTTGTTTTGCCATAACCATGTGGTTCTCAGTATACTTGTCTCGCACAGCTGCATTTACATGCACTGGATAAAGCGTCCCCTCGCCAGCAATGTCAAACTCTTCTGGGCCCTTAATAAGAGGTTTATGTAAAACCTTTTGAGTAGAGATACTCTTATTTGGCTGTGCCTTGTATTTTTAAACTCCATTCTCTGCAGAAACCTTTTAAAAGTTTCTTAAGCATAGTTTATAGGGTAGATTTAGGCAAAAAAGTTTATGTTACACCCCAAATTGCCTCTCTCCAAACTGAATATGATCATAACGTATCTTTCATTTTATCTTTCCATAGTCTCCCCTGCCTTTCTGGGACCTCCCCAAGCAGTTAAAGGGCACCTGCTATCCTTGTCTTTAAGTGAGAGACCCAGTCGTGGGCCTACAACTGTTCCATTCTGTATAATCACCATTTTTCCCACTGTGGCCTGTTGAGTCTTCCCTGGAGTAGAAGTGCTGGCAGCCATCCTGAGGTGGCAAGTTTCCTGTAGTGGAACTTTCATTGTGGTACTGATTACTATTTGAAACTCTTTCATGAATAGTTTACTTAGTCACTGTTTTTCTCTCCCACCAGTGTGTAAGTGCTATGAGAATAGGAACTTTGTAAGTCTGGTTCACTTCCGTATTCTCAGCACCCACAACAAATCTTGGCATGATGTAGGCACTCAATAAATGTTTGTTGAATGAATCAATAATAAATAGTATACAGAAGAGGTGGGAGAAAACACAGGATTCGAGCACATTTGTACTCGATCCAAGTTATCACAGGACAATAGCTATAGGGCAAATGGAGACGTTTAGGATAATGTTGGCCAAGTATGTCTTAACAGATCAGAAAGGAAGAATGAAAATGTCAATAGGCATCCTTTATTAATTTCGTTTTTATTTCTAGGAAAGTAAATGCTCATCTGAGCACTCAGAGTTATGCAGGGGTGTCCGCCCCATCTGTCTTGCTGTCTCTTCCTAGTTGCCTATTGTCATGCTGCTTTTGGGCATGGGGTAGGTGACTCAAGAACAACATTTGGGCTCAGTTTGCCAGCTGATGAGATGGCTTTTTGGTGTCTGCCAAGGGTGACTATTTCCTTTACACAATGGTTGAACTTATCAATTATTAAGGTTATTTCTTAGCCCCAGGTTGAACTGGTTTTGGGTTTCAAATATTGGTCTTTCCCTATTTGTCATATACAACAGTGAAATAACAGATGCCTTCTGTTCATTTTGAAGTGATAAATCCTGTAATTACTACAAGTACTTGTATACTGCAGTTTACTGAGGACGTACATATGCAATATCTCCTTTTAATAATAGCTCTATTATGTAAGTAAGACAGAGAGTGGAATCTCTTCTCCCTCAGGGTTTAACCTCTAGAATAAGCATATGAGGTAAATATCGTATATGGTTAAAATGACCCTTAAATCACCCAAAGCGTGTCCCAGTTACCATTGCTGTATAACAAACCATCACAAATCTTAATGGCATAAAACTTTTTTATTTGGCTCACAGACTGTGGGTCATGAATTTATGGAAGCATAGTGGGGATGATTTGTCTTTGCTTCCTGCTATCTGGGGCCCAGCTGATGACAGTCAACATCTGGGAGTAACTCAGGGTCTGGTAGGTATTGGAGTTGTCTTCAGTTATAGGTCTGGTAGTTGGTGTTGCCTGCTAAGTCCTCAGCTAGAGCTGCTAACTGGAGCATCAATGCAAGTAGCTTCTTGATGTGGCTTGGGCCTCCTTACAAAATGGCAGTCTCAGAGTTGTTCGACCTATTACATGGTGGCTCAGAGGTCCAAAAACTAGGGTTGCAGAGGACAAGGTAGGAGCCACATGGCCTTTTATTTCCTAGCCTTGGAAGTCCCATAGTGTTCCTTCTGTCAAATTCTATTGGTTAAAGCAGCCACAGATCCATCCAGATACAAGAGGAGGGGACATAAGCCCTCCTTTCACTGGGATAGTGCCATAGTCACTTTAAAAGAGCATCTGGGAAGGAGTTATTATTGTGGCCATCTTTGGAAAATCCAAGCTGCTGCAGACTGAGTTTAGTTTTGAATCACAGGCTCTTTCTTCAGTTAGATGCCAGATGAAGCAGGTGGCTTGTTCTTAAGAGCCTGTTGTAGGAAAAATATGCATCTCTATGCCCTCGGAAGACTAGTGGCTCATTCTGAAAAGCAGATGGGAGCTGAGACAGGCTGAGGGAGCTGTGGGTTCCCACCACCCATCTTGCCCTACTTCAGGGCACACACTCACTGAGTTAAATGGCAGATGGACATGTGGCTACCACCCACCTTTAAGCTGCTGTGAATGCGTTCTGGCTTTCCGGGTAACTGAGAAAAATGCGGTGCCTTTAGTATCGACATGACGTCTATGGACACAGGGAGAAAAAGAAGAAATCAGAAGGCCCATGTGAAACCTGGCTCTGCCAGCATTATGGAAACAGACCGCAAGCTGATCTCTCAGGGAGTGGTCTCAAGTTCAGGCCCCCTGCTTTCTCCTGGCTTGCATCAGATCATATCATTATTCTCATATTGATTCTAGGCCACTGAGTGAATCTTTTATTTTTACCAAATGTGGGCTCTAATGTGAGCTGTTCCAGTCCTTGTGTTTTCAGGGTGCTCCCTGCCAAAATAGTTATTTATTCCTTTTGGGGAGAGCTATTCCTGTGCGTGGTCAGGGTGGTGAACTCCTATTGACTCTGACCAAAATTCTCTTTGGCCGGCCTCTGTTTGGAAGTTGTCTATGGGCCTTTAATTGTACCCTCTGGTAAGGGGAAAGAGCACTTGAAACAGGCATAAATTCTGTGCATATTTCTAAGGCTGGACTGTTTAAAAACTGCCGTCTGTCTGTCTTCTTTTCTTGCCTTTGAACTTGGACATGAATTTTTGTGAAGTACAGTGTGTCAAGGGAAGGGCAATGAGAAAATATGCAGGGGTATTTACTTAAAAACTACTCAGTGACTCTATCATGGTGTGTTCGTTGGTTTCAGTATGGTAATACTGAAATGAGAGGTGTCTTACTCTATGTTAAATGGCTGCTTTATAAAATCTCAACTTTGTTGTGCTTGGTATTCTGTAGTCCATGCCTGTCTCTGACCATGAATTTTATTTTTCTTTTTTTACAATTCAGATTAGATTAAAACCCCAAAAGCTATTTATTAATTTGTTCCTATTTAAAATTGAAACACAAAATGAAATGGAATTTGCTGAATTTTGTTCGAATCCTTATAAGTACATGTGATGACTTTTGAAAGTGTTGAATTTCATAGATTTTAAGGAGATCTAGAGAATGATGGAAGTGTTTTTGACAGCTCTGAATTGTTACTTGGTTAGTCAGAGTTGAAGACTTGGAAGTCTTCAAATCTCATTCTTGGTTCAAACATTTCATTACTACCTACCAAGGCTTTATTATCTCTCATAAAGGAAGCTGGATTATCACTGATCACAGAAACAACAGGTCGTGTTAATTCCACTGCATCTTTCAACCCCTCTTCTACTGAATGTGTTTGAATAACAACCACATGGAAGTGAAACAGACTGATATGACTTCCTCCCTCCCCTTGCTCCCATTACCAGCAGTGCAATAATGAGGAAACTGGAAAAGAACTTGAATGACCCACAAAATGACCATTACCCCTGAATTTAAAAAAAAAAAAAAAAAACTTGGTTATATTTGTTTGGAAGTGAGAGATTTGTATATTTCACAACAGACTCAATTTTGGTGAGGTGGAATATTATAGAGGGATGTGGATTCTGCTTTCCCTATTACTGGTATGCAGCCCCTTAGCCTAAGCCAGTAATTTCCACTGGATTGGGAATCAGCCTGGGTTCAAATCTTGGCTCCATCACTTTATTGGACAAACCACTGAAATCCAGTTTCATCTTTCGTGTAATAATATATGAGCACTGGAATTATTTTGAGAAATAGACAATGTAGTGTATACACAGTGCTTCTTTAGTACCAAGAGCATGTATCTAGAATTTGCTGTATTCCAGATCCATATTTTTAACTCATTTAATCCTCATAACAGCTCTATAAAGTAGATGCTGTTGCTGCGACATTTTCCAGGTAGGGTGTAGCACCTGGGCCAAGTCTGTGAACCTCCCAGTTACTTCTCTTTCCCTTTTCCTTTAGGAACATGATTTCCTACCTATGACATGAGCCAGGTTAGGTTCAAATGGTAGCTAAGGTAACTAACTACCGTCTTTAACATTATCTGATTCATTAGTCCTTGACAGTATGGCAAGGATGCATTTTGGTGATGTTTCATATAGTTCTAAAGGTGAGAGTCACTGTATATTCCAATCCATTTAGTTGAGTTTAGATAAAAGGATACCTGATCATTTTCTTCAAAAATTAGCCCATTGAGAAGTTGTATTTACTTTTTCTTATTAGAGTTAATTTTTATTATTGGATTTGAGAAATCAGGTGCTTTATTGGGAGGGCAGGGCAGGTAAGTAAATAATGCAGGCTGATTTGGTACAGTAGGGGGTGGTGGGGAGTGTAGCAAAGATAGTAGCTGTCTTCTGATTCTTAGCTACTTCATGCCTCAGTAGAGTACAAGCTTTAGAATGATGAGAATCACCTGGATGGCTTGTCAAAGGATAGATTAGTTGGTCCTATTCCCAGAGTTTCAGGTTCGGGGGGTCTAGAAATGTGCATTTCTAACAAGCTCCCAGGGAATGTTGAGTGCTAGCCCAGGAACCACATTTTGAGAGTCACTGCCCTACAGGAATGTGGAACTCGCATTGCCAGGTTTTCCAATATTTCAAGAGAATTCCTCTATTATTTGAGGATTATGGCTTTTTCAAGGTATTTTTTGGTTCTCCACACATTTCACTACCAAGAAACACTCAGATCATACAATGATTAGGCAAGAAATAGGAAAGAACATTAAGTCAATCTCTTACATAATTTAAATCTACTCTTTAAGTATTGGCAATGTATTTAAAAGTTTTTAAGAGACTGCGTTGGCCACCACTGAGCCAAAATAAACATGTCTGTTTGCTCAATTCAGTTTGGAGATTAGCAGTTTGCAACCTCTGCCTTAAATGCTAGGAAGAAATAATGGATGAAAATAAAAGAATTATGTTTTTTGAATTTTTCTGCATCTAAAAAATTATGAAAAACACTGGCCGAATATTTTTAAAGCTAGGCCAGAAGCTTGTCCAGAAATGTGCTTTCCTTTTATAACCTAAAAGGGAAATCCATAAACTGTTAGAATTAACAGATTGTTCCCTCGGTTAAGCATGCAGAGCCTGTCTGTTATGGTCACTGAATCAGCCTATCAGCTGGTGGCAGGCATGGTTTGTGTGAATGGTCCTAGCAGGACAGTGCTTCTGTGCATCTTTACCATATTGTCCCTGTGGTACGTTGGAGACATTCTTCCTCTTCTTTCCACCTACTTCCAACTTCGCTTCTTTCCTGGTCTTACCCTACTCTCTGTTTTTAGCTTTCTTTGCGCCTTTTACCACTTCCATTTGCTTTGTGAACACTTCTTTCTGTCTTTAAAGGCAGTAAAGTCTAGTAATCATAATAACAGCAAATACTTTTTGACTGCTTATGCTCTACCAGGTACTGTTTTAGGCTCTTAACAAATTTAATATTCATAACAATCCCACAAGATAGAAAATAGTACTATCCCCATTTAAAAGACAAGGTATGGCACAGAGAGGTTATGTAACTTGTCTGAGATCACACAGTTAATAACAGGCAGAGGCCGAACTTGAACCTAGGGTATCTGGCAGCAGGACCCAAGCCCACAACCAGTAGACTATCTCTACAATAAGAAGCCTCTGCTTTCAGTCCCTTTTTTTTCCCTGCAGAACCTGGCTGGACATGTGGGGAGGCTTAGCACATAGCAGCTTATAATGGAAACAGTCATTTCCATTTTCCTTCCATATTCAAGTGGTTATGTCTGGCTTATCAAACCTTTGTCTCAATAAAAATATGATTGCATGCAGGCTGAGACAAAGATTACTGCTCTTTGAAATTTCTGGAGTTGCCTGTTGACACTCATGTAGGATTTATTTGATCAAAAGCT
The DNA here is from genome assembly GCF_000951045.1 of Mandrillus leucophaeus. Taxonomy (NCBI): domain Eukaryota; kingdom Metazoa; phylum Chordata; class Mammalia; order Primates; family Cercopithecidae; genus Mandrillus; species Mandrillus leucophaeus. The sequence continues at coordinate 4,619,872 of NW_012101465.1, forward strand.
TTACTTGATTTGGCCTTTCAATAATAATCATGTTGGTCAATAGCAGAGCATGTACTCAACAAAAAGTTTCAGGCATCACTGCATTTAGAACCCAGTAAACCAGCACTGTTCAACAGAAATATGCTAACCACAAATGTGAGTTACACATCTAACTTTAAATTTTCTAGCAGCCTCTTTTTTTTTTTTTTTTTTTTTTTTTGAAATGGAGTCTCACTCTGTCTCCCAGGCTGGAGTGCAGTGGCGTGATCTCGGCTCACTGCAACCTCCGCCTCCCCGGTTCAGGCGATTGTCCTGCCTTAGCCTCCCAGCTAACTACAGGCGCGTGCCACCACACCCGGCTATTTTTTTGTGTTTTTAGTAGAGACGGGGTTTCACCGTGTTAGCCAAGATGATCTCAATCTCTTGACCTCATGATCTGCCCGCCTCAGCCTCCCAAAGTGCTGGGATTACAGGCGTGAGCCACCTGCCCAGCCCTCCAGCAGACACATTTTTAAAAAGAAACAAATGAAGTTAATTTTACTAATAAACATTATCTACTGCAATATCAAAAAATTATTTCAACAATTAATATAAAACTATTGAGATATTTTTACATAGTAATTTCATAGTCTTCAAAATTTGATGTTAACTTTCACACTTCTAACACATCTCAGTTTGAATGAGCCACATTTCAAGTGCTCAATAGCTACATATGGCTAGTGGCTACTGTAGTGGACAGAACAGCGCTGGATCAAAGAGATGTGAGAATTTACAGCCGAGCAACACCGGCAGAGAACCCCGAAATGTCAAGTGCAAACACACATGGAACGAGAGGCAGAAATGATTCAAGAAAGCATCAGGACACAATTGTTTTAAGGGAATTGATTTTCAAGGAAGATAATGGGAAAACTTGGGGAAATTTTGCTAATTGGTAGAAATTTTAGTTGAAAAAATATGTGTGCATATATAGTCTTTACTAGTTTATTTAGTTGAATTAACATTTATTTGAACCTAGAAAAAGAATCGCACATACTATGGTAGAGGATGTCAGATGATAATAAGAGAGAACTTTGGAATTATTTGAGGACAAGAGTTATTCCATTTGAGTGACTTAAGCTTCTTGACCTCTAGACCCTGGTTTTCTAGATCAGAAAGTCATAAATTTAAAAATCATATTTCTTTTTTTTTTTTTTTTTTTTACCTCAAAAAAGAGAG
>NW_012101465.1:4621121-4677225 GCF_000951045.1 Mandrillus leucophaeus
GCAAAAAGAAAAATTTAAAAATCATATTTCTTTTTTTTTTTTTTTTTTTACCTCAAAAAAGAGAGTGTGTGGCTTTAGTTCCCAGAGAGCTTCAGGTTCAGATGGTGCAAATGAAGCACTGGCTTTCTCAGCCTTGTTTTGGTAGCATAGGAAAACAAAACAAAACAAAACGCAGAGATAAGAGCAAGGGAGGCTGGAGGATGTGATTACGAGTAAAACTTCTGGATGCATAATGTCAGCAGCACAAACTGTGTTCATTCTCCATGTTAGTTAATGGCTAATCTAGAGATTGTACTGCCATTTGCTGATAGAGCACAGTTTAAAATATTTTATCATTAATGTGACAGGGAGTTGGATAAAGAAAATGAAGCGTGATTATAAAATGCTAATTATCGTTCTCAAGTGCATATTGGGCACTCACGAATATTTGCAGCGTAATTTGCTTTATTTATTATTTTGGTTTGGTTATAAATGTTAATTCAATTGCAGATGGTATGTTGGCAATTTACAGAGCTATAAAGTTATTTGGAAATCCTAATATTTTCTACCAAAATGTTCCATTAGTGATGGATGAGCTAAATTAAAACACTCCTGCTCTTTAGAGTTAAATACATTAATTGGCAAGTAGGCTGTAGGGATTTCCAGATCCGTGCTGGCTATGTTAACTCCTTAAAGGAGGGAAAGACATGATTTCTAATTTAGAGTAGGAATTTTCTTTATGAGAAGGGGCGAGGAGGAAAGAGATCTCTTTTTCCTACCACCCTCGTAACGTTTCTTCAAGGCTGAGGTTTTCTTCGTGTCTTGGTTCATAGCAAAAGAGACATGCTTGAAGCCACATTTTTTTCGGTACTATGTCAACAGTTTCTGAGACCATGATGTTGATAATTAGGGTGTATGTGTACATATGTGCATCTGCGAGAGAGTGAAAAAGAGACCGTGTTTTCTCCAACCTCACTGATTACTACAAAATATACATGTGTTTTAGCCAGGCGTTGTCAAATCATGGCCCATAGGCTAAACCTGGTCTGTTGCCTGTTTTTGTATGGCCAAGAGCTAAGAATATTGTTTTACGTTTTAAATGCTTGAAAAAAATTTTAATTTTATAACATATGAAAATTATATGAAATTCAATTTCAGTGTTTATAAATAAAGTTTTCTTGGTACACAGCCAATCCATTCATTTCTGTATTGTCTATGGTTGCTTTCATTCTGTGATGGTAGAGTTGAGTATTTGCAGTTAAGTCTGGCCCACAGCTTAAAGAGTTTCTATTTGGCCCTTTGTAGAAATCTGTCACCCCCTGGATGAGGCTATCTAAGGTGTAGTTTAAAAAATGGAAGCTTTAACCCATGTTTTTTAACCTCAATTGCAATATTTATGGAAACATAAGAATTTTGGAGAACAACTGGGTTTAAAACATGACTTTTGATTTTTGAAAGCTGGGAAGGTTATAAATATGAGTCTTAGCTTCCTTCATTTATAGTCATATTAATAATTGAAAGAAGTGATATTATATTACTAATGTAAAGAATTTTGTGTTTCACACACAGGCGATACACTCAAAACATTCTCTTTGCCTCCAAAATAAGGATAAAAGTAAAAATTATTTTCTTTTACTGTCAAATTAAAAACATAAACTAAGCTGTGTTCCTGGAATATTCCATTTGTGTTAACAATTAGGAATTTACAGAGAAGCACAGTACTCTCAGAAAATGTGGCTACCTTATATAGCTCGTTTGGAAAAATGTCATTCTTTACTAAGAAATACTGTGCTTAATTAATTCTTGCTCCTAGGAGGTCAACTTGGGGCACTCATTATGGCCTTAATTGGTGATATAAATCCTCAGACCCCAGAGGAAAAACACATTGAGTGGTTAGTGGTCTCTGGCCTTTTGGGTGAGTGTGCACTGGTGCCAGCCTCATCTCAGAGAGTGACAGCTTCTGGTTTCATGGCTTCAGGTCTAGCCCCATTCATATTAGGTTTAAAGGCCAATGTGCAACAGCAAATAAATGCAATGACTTGTCCTGGTGTTTTGCATTAAACAGTGTGAGACAACCCACTACCTTCAGACTTGGAAAAATGTGTTTCTGTGAACTCCGGTTCTTTGTATTAAATTATATTCATTACACGGCCCATCTGGAGTCTCCTGCCAGGCCAAAAATCATCTTACAGACATTAGCAAAAGGAAGTTAAATGTAATTTTTTTTAATTGTATACTTTTCATTTCCATTTATTTTTTCCCTTTTATTGGAGAAAGCAGATGGAAAGGAAAGCAGGATCCTCTGTCTCACTCTGGTTCCCTTCGGGAACAGAGGCAGAGCATTCCTGGCTGCTGCTCCTCTCACACGTTGGCTTGAGGTGATGATGGGGCTGTCTAGATTCCGGGGATAATTGCTGGAAAGGTCAGGAGTTCAATTTGAAGCTCACACTGGTTGGGGTTGTGGAGTTTGGAGGGTAAGAACAGTGCAGTGGCTTACATTGGGCTTTCACTGAAGTGGGTTGCCACGAATTCTATTTGACAGTGTGGAAATGAAACTCACAAATATCAGATATGATGCAGTTCAATTTTGTGTCTGGGTATTGACTTGAGTATTTTGCTGGGAGTTGTCTTTTTACTGAATTTTGAGTCAAGGCAAAAAGGGTCCATATTTGGGAGACTGGGCTTTCTTCAGCTCGTTGCATCTTACCAAACCAGCCATGTCTCACAAAAGGTATAGAACGAAGGCTTATATTGGAGACATGATGAATGTGTGTTCCTTTAAAAAGACACATGGAAATCTCAAGTATCAGTGCTGGAAGGCATGTAGAGATCATTTCAGACTTGTGAAATGGAACTACAGAAATGACTCAACAGTTCGCCCAGAGTCTAAAGCCAATTAAAGGAAGACAGTAGACTAGCCCAGAGCCCTTTGGACTTCTACTTGGGTAGAAGTAGAAGTCACTTCAGCCATCCTACAGGCCTGGCAGAGGATATTTGGCAAATGAAGTCACTCTCCCATGCAAACTTCCACCCATCCATGTGAGCAAATACTTACTGAATGCCAGGCAAGGTGCTGGATTTGGTGCCGAGGATACAAAAAGCTAGAGTTATGACAGGTCTTCAACTTAATAAACTACATCAGAACAATTCTGTAGTCATTATCTGTATATACCCTGCCGTCATCTGCCACTTCACCCAAATGAATTCCTAAGTTGCTGAGTTTGGAAGGGTCTTTTAAATTTGGATAATGGTGAGGTACTTTTTGGCTGCATTCTGATATATCCAGCACATATGTGCATTTCCTGATGATGGTCTTCAGGGACAATGGGAGAAGGGCTAATTTTGAATTTCTAATAATCCTTGTATCCCTATGTATAATTTTATTTCGATCAGTTCCCAATCACAGATTATTAATTTTATTATCTAAGTGTATTTTTCTTACTGTAAATATTTTTCTTAGATTAGGACAAGGTTTGGATTAGGTCAGGTATACCTATGATGACCTCTGATTTACATTGCTTTACAACACACCTGAGACTTGGAGAGGAGAGAGAGGAGGGATGCTGAACGAGTTCCCCTGCTCAGTCACTCACATTCTCTCCCTTTGTGCTGGGATGGTGATGTGAAGTGTCTGGTGTCCCTGATGCAGTCAGCTAACAGCTTCCTTAAGGAACCCGGCCCTGTGCTACCCTCAGTCGTGTCTGACACAGTAACAGACACACATTACAGATGTAAATAGCAACTCCAGGTTTTCCCTTCTGTGGAAGTGTGTTAAAGTTGTGTCCACTAAATGGGTCACTTCGGCTTTAAATAATAGACCCCATCGCTTCTCTGTCCCTCAGCGTGTGATGTGGTTTCACCTACCACTCTCCGCTTTCAACAAAGCAGATAAGGTATCAACACAATTAAAAGTGAAAAATAATCTGTCTGCTTTGCCGGTAGTGAATGCTTACAGAACACACACTGATACAATAGATTTTCAATAATTTATGTCCGGCACTTTTTTTTTTTTTTCAATCTGTAAATGAGGACACCTAATGCGGAATGGCCAGCATGACACTCTATCCTTCCCCCATTAAGATAACAAGATGAGAGGCAATGATTCAGATCGGTGTATTTTTGGAGCTTTGCGCGGATAAAAATTAAAAATTAAAAGAGATGGTGTTCTGAAATACTTTAGGTAAGCAAGCTCATAAAAGCCATTTGGAAACCTGAAATTACAGATGAATTCAGAATCTCCTTCTGAGGGGTTCCTAAAAGCCCTTTCTGTTTTCTTGGCAGGATGAAAGCATTACATTTGTGTCACTGCCTGGTGCTTTCACGGGATCTATTCTAATGCTCACTAGGGCGTCTTCCTCTGTTCTAATGTGTCTCTTGTAGCCATCTTTGATCTGAACCAAGTAAACGTCAGGTGATGTTGAAAACAAATAGGAATTAATATATGAAGCTTTATATCTTCCCTCTATAGATATGTTAAATCTCAAGTTACCAGGATAATGTGATTCAGGCTTATTTTCCAGCCTGGAGGGAGTGGTTGGTCCAATCTGGAGGGATTTATTCAGCTGCTGTAACTATTATTGACAGTATGGGGAATTGGCCCCACAAATCCCCAAAGTCTAGGGACTGCTATCCTACAGAAACAAAACTGCTAAGCTGTTAGCAAAAGGTGGTTCAGATCTTTGGTGGTTAAATGTAGTTTAATCATGATTTATGCCCCCACCCCCGCCCCGCTCTTTTTCCTACACCTGCCTGTGAACATCTCGTAATTATTCATTTGAGAAAACTCTGAATAAAAATATCAATCTTGAATATGTGTGTGTTCCAAGGAAGAAGGCCAGCCATGTCTAAGGAAATGTTCAGTCCTGTTTCATCTAAGGAAAATGATTCCCAAATTTCATCCACAGGCAGATGCTCAGGAGAGACTGAAGTGCTTTTGGATGAGTTCAAAATAAACACTCCCTCCTAAGCTATCGCTTTTGTCCTTCTGGAGAAAACGAGAAGGGTAAATGACATTCCATGGAATGATCACCTGAGGAAAGCAAAATTAGGTCGAAACAGCCCCAAAGGTCCTCGATGAGGCTTCCTGGCCCAGGGGCAGGATCTGACACCCCATCTTTTGGAGTGGGTTATAACATCAGGGACCACCATCCGTTAACAAGCCCATCCTGGGCAGCAGAAAGCTTTGTTGAGCCAGATGGGAAGTAGCCACTGAGGAGAAAAATGTAATTTTGATACAGGAAATAGAAGAAGAACAGTACAGCTTTTCACTCAAGATATATGTTTCTTCTGTCTAAAGCCAACAATTTTGGAAAATGAAGCTAAGAGTTTAAAAATAAGGGCTCTGTCAGGGAAAATAAAACAGGTCTCCCTACATCCATTTGGCTGCCTTTAATTGAAAACTGGAGAACAATCTAACTAATTGGCAGGTACCTCTTTTATTATGGAGACTGTTTTTCCACTTCTCTCCAGTGTACTCAAAAGGCTGTTCCTCTTTTTATCAACTAAAGTCAGATATGAAATGGAAAAGCAGAGAGGTAACACTTAAAAAATTAATTGTGTGTGTTCTGCTAAATGTTCTCCTACAAAACAACTTCAGAAAGGGCAAAACTTGAGGTCTCTGAAACAGCAGCAGCTCCAGGAGTGTATTTTCATATAGCATGGTGCTTAGGTGGAAGCTATAATGTGCTAATTGCAGACAAGTTCATGTTGTTTAAAAGAACTTTTTCTTTTGCATTGGGGACCTATTTAATTTCAAATCTTGGCACTGTGCTGACATAATATAGCTACTTTAATTTTAAGGATCAAGAAAGAGGAGCCTGTGGGTGAAATTTGAGCCTATTTTTTTGCTAATTTGGAATAAGAAAGAGGGGAATTTGGGATAAATCATTAAGTTAACGTTGCTGCCTGAATTTATTATATTAGAGTTTTACCAATGAAAATATCACTTCCTTTTTCCTTTCCTTGCATATAAAGTATTTTGGTTTAAATTTAGGTTTCTTTGCTGATCTTTCTTTTCTTCCCTTTCCTTCTACATGGAATATCCATATGATATTATTTTTTAATTATAAAAGTTGCCCTACTCCATCACAAAAAAGATTGTTGCATCCCTGCCTGCAAAGGACTCCTGTTTTGAAGGAGAAAGAGACACAAAGATCGATTGTTGCACTGTTGTAGAGTGAGTGGTCCAACAGCATATGCTGGTCGTGGGGGCTTGGTGGGAGCCTGACCCCTCTTGGGGGCTGTATCTTGGAGCATGAACAGTCCTGAGCCAAAGGACAAAGCGAGGAAAGGACTTTCAAGTCATAGGGTCTGTGGAAAGGCACCGAGCAGAGAGAGAACACTCTAGGTTTGGGGGGCCTGGGTAAGCATGACTGGACAAAGGCATGAGCAACTTTGAGGGGCAGGTGGGTTTTAAACCATTTCATCGCTGATCTCAGTGTGTAGAGGTCGATACTCTTAGCATTATCAGGCGTCAACCTGGACTCACCACAGATTTTCCATACAAGGACAGAATCCATTTTGAGAGCTGGAACTTAAGTAATATTTTCTCAATAAACTTTGTGAGATTTTTGCACTGTCAGAGCAGTGTCTGTGGTGAAGAGAAGCAGAAGGCTACATCCAATAAATCTCTGTTATTTTTCAGTTGTCAGACTTGACTTCAATGTGAATACCTGACTAGCTTTCCTTCTCCCATTCTCATATACTCTATGATTTTTTCCTTTTTATTCCAGGGTCAGGATGGAACCATGTATAAGTGAGAAAAATTCCAGTGAGAAGATCCCAACATGGCCCTGAAAATTAAATAGACTTGGGAAAAATGCACCAAGTTATAGACAAGCATTTATTTTTCTGTACTAATTTAGGTCCTTAACATCATAAAGCAATACAAGTACATCATAATTATTTGGGTCTGTGAGTGACCTTTGAATTATGCAATATGCAGCATTGCCATGGTGATGTGCCTTGCCGTCAACCAGCATGTTATGATAGAGCCATGTCCTGGTTTTCTTAATGGCAAAATGTTGCATACCAAACTTCCAAAAGAGATTTTAAAATTCATGCTCTTTGGTAAAGAGTTTCAATATATTTGAGCATGTTTTGGTTCTCTCTCCTTCTGCTTACCGTTTTTTCCCCCCTTTTCAGTACGGATGAGAAAATTTAATCTGGGTCCAGATGAGATTTAGTAATTAATGTGCAAAGCAGCTGGGGTCCACCAACTCCTGGGCTGTAGCTGAGCAACTATTTTGTTGCATTTTTTTTCAATAAAATAATTGAAAATGTAAAAACTTAAAATTCATTGGCTTCTTGCCCTGTTATCCTGATAATAGATTGGTAACTATGGATTTCACCAAGGAAGGGCACAAAATAACTGACCCAAGTAATTTAGAAAACAGATGTCTTTAGTTGGTTCAAATTCTCAAGACCAGATTTAAAGAAAGCATGTGGAGAAGAGTGAAATCTTCCATTTTAGAGGCTTTGTTTCCCTCATCATACCTGCCACATCTTAATTCAAACTCTTAAGAAGAGATAAAGTAGTTCCCAAGATATCATATTTATGATATTTAGCCTACTGCACAGAAATTCCTTTGGATAACTACTCAACCTCATACTCTTTCCCTTCTTTCTAAGTCACCTTTATTTTGGTAGCTCCCAAGTAGTGGTCAGAGACACGTAGGGGATTTATGATGAGCTTTTAGATATCCTCTTGAAACCGTGCCTAGATATGTGTGCTATTTCGAAGGAAATTTATCCAGTTTCAAAGAAGATCTTTGTGATCTCTTGGCTTCTCCCACTCCCCTTGCACCCCCACCCCCAAGTCCCTTTTCCACTAGAGAAATGAAGCCCAGTAGTAAAACATAAAAGCCCTCCTGAAAGGTTTTTCTTTCTAGCTCTTACTCAGGTCGTGGATTTTCTCAGAGGCATCCCAAGGGAATCCTGTGGGAGAATGAGTGTGCTTGCAGTGAACTACTTAATTCTGTCTGATCTACAGTCTTTAAAGTAGACATTGGGTCAACCAGAAGAGAAGAGAGACTATCCAAGACTGCCATGTCCTCATAAAGGAAAAAGAGGTGGAACACTTTTGCTGTAGATGATATTCTATAGCCTGGACTGACTACATAATTTGCAGGACTTTATGCAAAATGAAAATGCTTATCTCTTATTCAAAAATTATTTAGGGCTGAGCGCAGTGCCTCATACCTGTAATCCCAACACTGTGGGAGACCAAGGCAGGCAAATCACTCAGGGCCAGGAGTTCAAGTCCAGCCTGGCCAACATGGTGAAACCCTGTCTCTTCTAAAATTACAAAATTAGCCAGGCATGGTGGCAGGTGCCTGTGATCCTAGCTACTTGGAAGGCTGAGGCACAAGGATTGCTTGAACCCAAGAAGCAGAGGTTGCAGTGAGCCAAGATTGTACCACTGTACTCCAGCCTGGGCAACAAAGTGAGATTCTGTCTCAAAAATAAAATAAAAAAATAAAATTATTTTGAATTTTAGGACAGTGACACCAGAGCAGTAAACCAAGCTCCGGGCCCTTAGGTGCAAGGCCCTGAGGGACTGCATAGTCACATGCCCTGCCCAGAACACAGTTCTTCACTTTTCGAAGACACTTTAGCAGTGTTTACTTGCCTTACGAAACTTGCTCCCTGAAAATTTTGTTTTGAGATAGTTGGTCACAAAACCTGGTGGACTTGCTGCCTACCAATTAAAGTGGGGTTATGATCATCAGACCTATATGATACCTGGTCATTTAAAACAATATGTTATCCAAGGTCATGTTCTGGAAATAGAAAAAGATATATTTTCACCTAAATTAAAGGACATTTTATCCAACTGAGTAATCTCTCCTTACTACTGGTTTCCAGTTTACGTTACCTAGTAACATTTCTTCCCTGGCTCATGTTCCTCTAAAATAAAGAACATTGTGAACTGAATACATTGGCTTCATGCCCTTCCTGGGACATCATAGACTTTGGAAGTTTAGACCTTGATGTCTGATGATGTGAGTTCAGGTTCTCAGTTAAGAACATGGGCCACCTTTTCATTGGTATTCTCAGGGAGTTTTAATTAATTGGGGATTAAAAGGATTGAGAGCTGTTGTCTCTGGGTCTAACAGAGGTTCAGCTCTCAGGGGTTCACTTGACAAAATCCAGGAAAATACTATAATCATATTCTTCTCGAAAGATTTGCTTTCACAGTGATGATGTTTTGATAAATCTGTAATCTCTGCCTTTTGTAGGACATTTTTCTATGCATATTTTCAAAATTCAGGCTTTCTTTTCTAATGGTAAGAGTAAGTGTGCTGAGGAAGCTTCTAGACCAAGGGAATTGAAAGGAGACCTTTAGGCCTAAAATACATGGTCAAGTTCTCAGTGAAAGGCCAGAAGATACCCTCCAAGTTAGCAGGCAAGAGGTGCTTATAGACTAACAGACCTTATAGAAGCCACGGCTACACCTTTACTAAATCCCCAGCACTGGAACCGTGTCCTGGTGGGGATTTATTACCTTTTTTTTTTTTTTAAAAAAAAACAAAAATAAACAACTCTGAGCTTTTGCCCTTGAGACAACTCAGCTTTCTCGTTTGGAGTATGGATTTGGTCTTTTTCTTTTTTGTGTCCCGGAGTTTGGCCCCCTCTAACTTGACTTGTTCACTGTTCTTTTCATTATATTTATGTCCACCCTCCCTGCATAGAAGGAAGCTCGCTGTCATCAAAATAATAGGCTGTTTTTCTACTTTCTCCCTCCCTCTCACCCATTGTCTTTCAGTGGGGTGAAAAGGTCTTCACTTTTCTCTTTCTCGCCCCAAATTTTGCTATTAATAACTTCTCAGACGTTGTCACGCACGGACTTCCACTCACTCCGGAGGGTGTTTTTTGTTTGTTTAAGGCAACGTGTTTCCTGGTTTAAAAACCATGTTTCCCAGAGTAGCTGTGATGGGATTATTCCACACTCACCTCCTACTGGCAGCATTTACTACTGGCTGGAAATGAGCATTACTGGAAGCTTTCTGCTGGCCTGGGGTCACACCGCACAGAGTTCCAGCCTGCTGCATGGCCGAATGACTACCTGGGCTGGTCATTTGGTTACTTTTTTATTCAGATGAAGTTAGAATCTTTTAATGACTGAGGAAAATATGACTAAGTAATGCTTTTCCTTCTCTTGCTCCAGAAGGAGAAATGATCCTTTTGAACTTTGCATGGGATAGAAATGAACTCTGCAATAGCCCAGCTCACATAGATGTACTTTCCACACCACTTTTTGGATGGATTCCCCTGATCCAATGCTTTTTACAACTAAATAGAGTGCCAAATTGCCTTAAAAATTTTTGTTTAATCTTTTACTTAGTTCCTTTCTTCAAACAATCCTGACACATTCCACACATGTTAAACCTGATGTCAATGGCTCTAAGGCTAAAAAGTAACTTCCATTCAAAACACCACAGTATGAATTCTCACAAGCAAATGTATGATTAAATATGAGTCAGCAGATTGCACTGTTATTTTAGAAAGCAAGGATTCTTGGACTACATTCCTGCCTAGACCCAACGGCAGACTCAGGCTATTAGGTATTTGTATTGATTCCCAGAGCTCAATATCTACTTCAGATAGATACGTGACGAAGTCAATGAATCACAGCTTCCCGGACAATCCTGGCAGAATATAATTCAGCCCTCTGCTGCACAGACAAGTACAGTGTCTCTCTAGTAAACACTTGGCACGGCCTTTAAGATCTTCCCCTGTTTAAACATTAGCCCCATCTTCTAGCTGTATCTTACACCTCCTCCCCCCCCATCATTTACATCTCTGCCAACGTGGACCACTGGCTGTTCCCTGCGCTTTCTTACTCCTGACCTCTGTTGCTTACCCATAATATTCTTGGGGGAAAGCCTGCCTTTCCAATTCTACTTTTTCACTAGAGCTGAGATCAAGTGCCAGTTTTCCTCCCTTCTAACTCCTTTGAATTCCTAAGGCCTTTATTTGCTCAATAAATATTTTATGTGTCTACAATATGTGGATCAGGCACTACAGTGGACACTTTTTCACTTTCTGCTTCCATAAAACTTCTTATCACACTGCTTGGTGGCATCTTACATAGTGTTCACTTCTTATTGTTTCTTCTATACTGAGAAAGGACAGGAACCACTTATGTATGCTCCAAGAAAGCTTACCACATCTACTCTAATTGGCATTGAGTGAATGAATCAAAAAGTGAACAATTAAATATAGAGATGGCCTTTGGTAACATGAAGTTGTCCATCCCCAAGAGCCTGTATTGTTTAGAGGTTGGACACTGTCCTATACTATTTGGGGATCTTTATTTTAAACATAGAATGTATATGGGAAATTGTTCAGAAAAAAGCTTTGAGGAAAGAAGTTTTGTCAGTAACAGTAGCTGCTATTCATTGGACGCCTGCTTTGTGGCCAGATTGTGCTAACACTTTGCATGCATTCCCTCTTTAGATACACACAGTTCTCTCGAGGTACTTTGTCATTCTTTTTTTTTTTTTTTTTTTTTTACAGATGGGGAAATTGAGGTCTTAATAGAACTCACTCAAGGTCATACAGATAGTAAGTGGCCGAGTCACAGTTCAAATCCACATGTGCCTGAACTAGACACTTCACTAGACCAGTATCTAAGCCAACAGAAATCATCCCCTGTGGAAGATAGTGGAGATTATTTTGTGTGATAACATCTGAAAATTAGAAGGTGAAGCAGGGTTCATGTGTGGAGAAAAAAAAATCTAGAGCAACAATTTGAGGGTATCGGAGGAGGGAAGATGGCCTAACCCAATTCCATATCAAAATATGCAGGAGTGCAGGGAGATGAGGCACTTTTCTCCATGTCCTTTCTCGATTTGTGATTTAAGATGAGTCCATCAAGAAAATTATAAATTTTATGTATTTGGGTATAGGATATTTAGGTATAAAAAAGACAGTTATCCCTCCTTTTGATTTTTGCTTCTTTCTTCACTGTAGATAATAGGGATGACTGGGAACAGTGGTACTTTATACCCTTGGAGACAGAAGTAATCTGAGTCAGATATGGGCATTCCGTAATTACTGCTAATACACGAACCAAATGACTCTAATGCATGTATAGCCTTCTCCACCATGTGAGTTTTTCTTTATCCTTTTTGGTTGTACCTCAGTTCTTTGATAACAGCAGTCGAAGAGCATGACGTAGGAAGGTTGAAAAATCCACGGTTAGAAAATGCTTGACTCAGTTTGTAACACAGATCTGTCTTTCCCATCTAGGTAATGGATGTTCATTGCGTTAACGGCTTTAACTATCATAAACAACAGAAGTCATGACTAATCAAACCGTGGTTAATAAAGAAAAGTCATAATTAACCAACAAAAGTTAGGATTAAGCAACAGAATTCATTATTAAGCAACAAAACTCATGTTTGACCGACAGAATTCATGATTAGCCAGCAGAAGCTATGATGTATAACAAAAGTCATAGTCAACGTGCACAAGTCACAGTTAGCCAACAGAGGCCCTGACTGACCTGATTCCAACTCAAATCAGTGGGTCTGCTACTAACAGCTGAGAAATCTTATTGTTTAATTTCTTAAATACAGATGATATCATCCTCAAGGAATATATTTAAGAAACTAAGGTATAATCCAAGATGGTTACTCTGGCTCTGGTTATAGCTAGGACTTCATCAACAATTACAATTATGATTACAGTTACAATTACAATTGACTAACAATTGTTAGTCAATAATTATTAATTAAATATCTTTTCTGTGTCAGGTTCTGTCCCAGCCCCGAGCTATTCAGCTGGTGTGTCCCAACAAAATTTGTTAGGTGTTGAAAAATTGAAACACTTTCCTGCCAGTTTCTGCCTGACCATTGCCTTGGGTCTTCCCTCCCTCCATCCAGCTGTACTGACTTAGTTCCAGGGAGGTCATATTTGGCACTGCCTGGAGGCCACCTTGGGTCCACCAAGTTGTCAGCTCAGGTTCCTAGGAACCAGCCTTTATACCTATCCTACTCGCCTGTCAGGGAGGCATGGGTATCAGCAAGGAAGATGGCACACTTGGTGGCACTGTGACACCTTAATGGAGAAATGCACAACGCCTCTTGGGGCTCCCTGAGGCTGTGGCCACTAGCCACAGGTTGGCATTCTCCCATCTTACCTATGGAACCTCTAAAGCAGACAGTACTATTGTTTAAGACTTTAAGTATCACCCTTGAATAGGTATAACATGGAAGGAAAAGCAAAATACCATGGTTGCCTAGGAGAGGAAGCATCCATGTAGGCTTAGATCAGTCAGAGGAGGCTTCCTGGCCAAAGTGACCTCATAGAATTTTCCTGGGTTTGCTGAGAAAAGGAAGTTCCCAGAAAATGAAAGAGTAAAATTATGGTGTCAGCAGTTCCAGAGTTGGCAGCGGGAAACCAGGTGGTGTTTTTTTGTTTGTTTGCTTGCTTTTTGAGATGGAGTTTCACTCTTGTTGCCCAAGCTGGAGTACAATGGCACAATCTCAGATCACTGCAACCTCTGCCTCCTGGGTTCAGGCGATTCTCCTGCCTCAGCCTCCCGAGTAGCTAGGATTACAGGAATGCACCACCACACCTGGCTAATTTTGTATTTTCAGTAGAGACGGGGTTTCTCCATGTTGGTCAGGCTGGTCTCGAACTCTCAACCCTCAGGTGATCCACTCACCTTGGCCTCCCGAAGTGCTGGGATTACAGGCCTGAGCCACCGTGCCTGGCCGAAAACTAGATCTTAAGACTTCTAGCCACAATCACTTGGGATAGTATTGAAACATTCCAACTTCAGTTCAGCACAGATACCTGCCTGAGGCCCTCACTGAGGTGCTGCAATGACTCAGTTCTCAGATAAATATAAAGGCCCTCATGATGGTGTCCTTTAAGCCCCAGGCTGGTTTCCAAAAGTTGCTATTCTTGCCCATGCAGGTGGATGGTCTCTCTTTCCTTAGTCTGCAAATACTACCTCTTCTTTCGCCAATTTCTTTGCCCTCAGAAACTCCCCAAGTCTCACTCTCTAGCTACCCAATTCATCAATTCCTGGTGTTATGACACACTTGGAATCCCAGAAATTTGTGACTAGAGAGGACCTTACAAGTAAACTGCCCAACCCCTCATTCAGGGAAAGAAAGAGCTTAGTCCCACATGGTTGTGACTCACTCAAGGCCTCTTAGTGACCATGAGGAGGTTGCAGCCCAGGCGTTCAACTCCTAATCCAGGGCTGGACCTGTCCTACCTCTGCTCTCTCCTCTCAGGTTGCTCCTCCAAATGGGACTGAATTCATCCTCTGTACGTGCTCAACTTTTGAATCTCCTCTCCTCCAGATGTGTCTACCCATCCCTTGGCTTCAATAACTATCCCAAACTTTGTCACGAAGTTTGAGGGTTCTAATTTTAGGTGGCGCAGATCCATGGCTTTAAATCGGTCACATAATAGGAAGCTTATTTTTTTCTCTGAATTCCTCAAACAGAAAATCTTGAGTCAGTGCTGATGTGTGTCTCATGCTTGCCAAGCTCCCTTTTCAGTAAGAAGTGAGGAGGGCGGGGGCTCCTGGCCTGCAGCAGACACAGTGCCTAGTAGGAGTGAAATGACATCTGATTATTGTATTGTTTGCATTTCTCTTATTTCATGAGTACCTTCTAATATTGACAGTTGATCTGGTTTTCCAAGTAAGCCAGAGAGAAATGGTTTCCACTTTAAATAGTGTTAAAAGGAGGAATCAACCTCAATTGAAATCTTAGCTAAGTAAACTTTAGGTGTATGAGGATATCTGCCCTCACCCGCCACATACACTGGGTCCTCAAAGCAGTGATCCAGAAGGGAGTGAGGTTAATATAACAATTCGTGATACCAATGAAGGAGGAGGAGAATTTGTACGATGCAAACTTCTCTTTGGCTCGGAGGGCATGTCTGTTTACTCAACCCATGTATAAAAATACCTCCTAGCATATATTTTAGTCAGCAAGTGTTCTAGCGTGGTGGAAATGATTTACTGAAACTTAGACCTTCTCCTGAAATCCAGCCAAAAGTCTGATTTGGAAAACCAAGAAGTCCTATTTAGTTTCTGCCGTCATTGTTACTGAACCACACTGACTGGGTAATTAGTGACATATAAAGTTCTTTAATTCTCCAGTCTTCCTTCATTTGAGCATCATGAGATTGTTTTTCTCTCCTTCCCGGTCACTCACTAAGTGTTTGCTGAACTGAGTATTTGGTTTTTAATAAATGGAGGGGGTCACCTTTGTCCGTACCTCATTTTCTTCCCACGTGTGTAAAGGACCGTGTCGTCCATTGTGTCAGTGTTTCTCGGCAGAAGAGCGATGGAGGTTTCTGTAAACTGAGTTTCTACAGCTGGCAACAGAAGGTGGCCCGCAGTTATATTTTTTGTAGGGAAAGATATGGTTTTAGGTGACCACTCTGCACAGATTCTGGGAGGATTTCACAATATTGGTAACCTGTTATTTTAGATTCTAAGCGTATTTTGTAGCTCCAGAAGCACAAAAATAAGCTGTGTTTTCTTGGAAAATGTGTGTGTCTGGGATATGTGACAGGAGTTGCAACCTTAAACAAGATTTCCAGGTGCTTACAGTTGAACCATGCCAGTAAAAATATGCTTATTTAGACATTAAAATCCTAGGGTGCCCATGTAAGTATCCTAAACAATGTGTGTTACACGAGCATTCTTTGCTAATGTGCTTTAGCTTTGCGTGTTCTTAGCTCTGGCTTCCACAGTGTTAATGTACTGCAGGGAAAGTTGAATTCAGATGGTGGGTCTTAGTTTCTGTTCAACGCATTTGATGGTGTGTTTCTTACATTCAAGAGAGTAGTTTCTGGTGTTGGTGTAAGCCACATCACAACTGGCAAGGTAGACTTCCTCACTCCTAATACTCATAGCGACGTGGAAGTTTTTCTTAGGCATTTAGAAGAGAGAAAAGGCAGCAGGTATACCCTTCCTCTGTGTGTTCAGCAAGCATCACTTGATCATCCATTGTCTGCAAAGCTGTATGTAGAACAGGGAAGACAAAGAGGAAGTTGGGGATCCTTGCTTCTGGAGCCTGAAGTCTGCTTTATTTCATCAGTGTTTCACAGAAAATCAGGGTAAATTGCTTCTTTTGTCAAAATGTGATTTTCAAAAAGTTAAAAAGCAAAAAACTCATTCAAGTATTTAGTAAGCACATGCCAAAAATTTATTTAACTCATTGACGAAGGGAACAGTGGGATGACAAAGCTGGTTTAAAGGAAGATATGAGAAAGATATTCAGGTAGATAGAAAACAAGAGAGAAAGGAGTGGAGGAAAAGAGAATACTAGAATAAGATTGCAAAGTTAGATAGAAAATGGTTCATTTCCTGCAGGGCAATTAAACAATAATATTTGGGATTATTGTTCATCTGGTCAGAAATGTTTTGCACCTATACTAGACAAAAATTAAGTGTAATTTACCAGTTTTCTACAGTCTGTATAGAATCTGGGTCCAATCAATAGTAAATAGTAAGTCAAACAAAGTTATATTTCCTGTGAGTGTTAGATGACACTTAGGTAGACTTGTCAGTCAATGCTGTAGTACATCTACTCAATAGAGCTTTCTGCAATGATGAAAATATGCTATATATGTGGTGTTTAATATGGTAGCTATGGGCCAGATGTGGCTATTGAGCTTTTGAAATGTAGCTAATGTAACTAAAGAACTGAATTCTTAATTTTATTTACTTTCCATTAATTTTGATTTAAGTAACTTCATGTGACTAATGGGTACCATGTTGGACAACATAGCTCTAATATGCCATTAAATGGGCAGACACTCATTTTTATTTCTTGTTTCCAATTTTGGATAGTTTTTTTAAATTGTATTTTAGATGTTGTGAGAGGAGCTATGTAAAAGAACTCAGAGTAGACTCCTTTGAGAAAACCAACTCTCTCATTAAGCAAATAATTTCTTTTCTTTTTTCTCTTTCTTTTCTTTTCTTTTCTTTTCTTTTCTACTCTTTTCTTTTCTTTCTTGTTGAGACAGAGTCTCACTCTGTCACCCAGGCTGGAGTGCGGTGGCACAATCTCGGCTCACTGCAACCTCTGCCTCCCAGGTTCATGCAATTCCCCTGCCTCAGCCTGCCAAGGCTGGGATTACAGACGTGCGCCACTGTGCCTGGCTAATTTTTGTATTTTTTTAGTAGCGACAGGGTTTCACCATGTTGGTCAGGCTGGTCTCAAACTCCTTACCTCAAATGATCTTCCTGCCTCAACCTCCCAAAGTGCTGGGATTACAGGAGTGAGCCACCGCACTCAGCCAATAATTTCTTTTATTGGGTAAAAATCCTCATATATTGGGTTTCTTGGTAGTGGGCTCATCTGAAATTGTTCTGGTCAGCAAGGGAGCCAGTTAGGAAAGCTAAGCCTGTTTGGAGGGAACCCAACTCTGGTATTTTCCAAGTAAATCAACTTGGAATTAATTTTCCTTCAGCAATATAATAATGGTCATGTCTAGTTTTGATTAAAAGGGGCTTTTGGGTTTGCAACAAAGGGAGAAGCTATTGATATCTCACGAGGATTTTAAGGTTTATGTAAGTTAACTTTTCTGCTGCCATCACTTCATTATGCAAAAAGAGCAATTAATGCATTGATAAGGTTGGCTTTGATTTCTGATTAAGCTCATTTGCTTTACTGAGTTTTCTCATCTTCTTGCTTGCTTGCAGGGCTTTTTCCGCAGAAGTATTCAGAAGAATATGATTTACACTTGTCACCGAGATAAGAACTGTGTTATTAATAAAGTTACCAGGAATCGATGCCAATACTGTCGACTCCAGAAGTGCTTTGAAGTGGGAATGTCCAAAGAATGTAAGTGGAGTCTCAAAAACCTTTTTCCCTTTTTCCTTATTTTTGTGATTTGCTCACCTTCCACAGTCATGTGGAATTCACACATGACACTAATGATATCTTGCCAAAGGTAGGTGTGAATCGAGATGACATGAAAATGGGGATTGATACGGAGATTTTGAGATGAAACTTGAGTGACAGTTAGTGGAAAGGCAGGAGTTAGGTGTTGTGAATGGCAGATTTGTATTCCAAAGCATTGGCTGACTCGCTGTGGATCCCAGAGCCATTAGCAGTAACTCAAGCATATTGCACAGTCACATGGTGACTCCATTTCCCCATCTTGACAATGGATATAATGATCTTCGCCTGTATCAGTAAGGATAAGATAAAATGATAGGCATGAATGTTAACAGTAGTCATAATTTGCCCTTTTTTAGGAGGGAAGGATTTGAAATATACAGGCTTTAGTGTAAACAGAGTATATATACACTGCAACAAATTTTGCTCTTTCTCTCTTTGACATGTAGAAATGTAGGGAAAAGAAAGTATTAGGTGGATGGCTTGGCTCAAGCAGGCCTGGGAATGTCATGGGGATATGTGCCCAGTGACGCTCTTGTGGGACTCCTGCTCTTCCTGTCACTCTATCACAGGGGGATTTTGGTGATGGCATGCTGTGCACATGTGAGCAGTGGGCTGGGTGCTGCCTGGGGACCCTGGAGATACCCAAGATATGGCTATTGCCCTCCAAGAGCATGGGACAAAGAGCCAGGCACCCCAACCATGATCCTCTAATGGAGTTGGAGGAATTATGCCATGAATCAGGAGCTCTTAGATTTTGGAACTGGGAAACGTGACCCTTGGGTGAAATGACTGAAGAGGGAAAGCCCCTAGAGCCAGCCAGAGGCACTGCTCTGAGGGTGCCCAGCTGGGAACCTTGCCTCTGCTTAGGGCGGGTGCTCAGGGATTGTAGCAGATGTTTCTCGGTAGCCCACCCAGATTCCTTTCCTAACTGTACTCCTGCCCCTTCACCTTTCCTAACTGTACTCCTGCCCCTTCACCTTTCCTAACTGTACTCAGATTTTAGTTTTCTTTTATACCCGTTAGGTTTCTATGCTTCAGAGAAAACTTCAGGGCTGGGATCCACTCAGTCAATTAAAGCCAATCAGCGTATTTTATGTTCCAACCACATGTGTGAACATGTAACCTAGGCTGGTTCAATGAGAGGGAATTCAAGACTCGTGCGTAGAATATCAGGACAGAAGTACCCTTCCCTCTATGCATGTGAACAAAGAAACAGGTAGCCACGAGTACCCTGGTGGCCATCCTTCAATCCCCAGGGAAGTCAGCTGTAGGACAAAGCATGCACTGTAGATGGAAAAGTGGAAAGACAGAAATCAAGCCCTTAATAGCACCATTGAATTACTGAACCAGCCAGCCCTATGAAACCACTGCCTCCAGGTCGTTTTATTTGCCAAGAAGAACCCATTAAGGCTTTTGGAATGGACGTCTTGTTAATATTTAGAGTCCTCATGAATGAGAATGGACTGGGCCATCAGACAGGAAAGCATCCTGCATGTGCCATTCCTTCTGGGAAGCTCTTTTTCCCCTAGGCAGTTCCATCTGCAGGTGATCGGTCACTTGGCCACATTTCATCCAGTTCCTTTCCCTCCCTCTAAATTTTAGAGCCATTGAGTTACTCAAAATCCATACATTTGAAGATAGGAAGCTAACATTCAGTTGGCTCAGGCTCTAAATCCTACCACTGAAGAGAAAAGTATGATAACCTGAAATAGCCAGATTATTCCTGTATGTGAGTTTCACAGGATGATCACCTACTGCTCCAGTTTTGGTCTAATGTTCTGTAGACATGGATGTCACACAGCATTTCTGTGGGAGAATTTCAGTTCAGGCTGAAATTATAAATGAGTAAGCCAGATGTGGTCTCAGGGAAAATCAGTACTTTTGCATTATTTTGTGTGGGCTGGAGACCCATTTCCTGCTTACATTGCTTAAAACCCATATCCTGCTGCTCTGTAAAAACTGGCAGCTTGGTTGGCAATTAAAAAAAATAATGTTTACACCCACAGGAAAACTCTAGCATCAGCCCTCAAGGAGCTTATCACCTTAATTAGATTTAAAAATATAGAAATGGGAAGAAAATGGGATCATTATGTCCAAGTACACAAAAATAAATATATTTTTGTTAAAAGGAAATTGAAGGGAAAGAAATAAACACTTGGAATATAGAGATTGAGAGTCTAATAGGATATTTTTAAAGTTGAAACAGAAGGAAGCAGGCAAATATGAGAATCAGTAACCAATTATACCACAGTATACGCAACTGAAATGAACCCAAGAATAATAGATACTCGTAGAATGTTAGAAGTGAAAAGGGATCTTAGAGATTGATTTTCACTCACCTCTCTCATTTGACATACAAGTACACTAGGACTCAGAAAGATGAAACGGTTTTCCCAGCTGTCCCAACTGGCTGAAGACATAACCAAGAATACAGTGAAGTCGGCCACCTCTCCTCCCCATGCCTTTTCTGCACTGGCAAGATTAGCAAGATGCACATTCTGTTCCAGCCATAGGACATGTCAGTTCATCTGTATGTGTCAGAATCCTTTTGATGAGAGTGACAGAAAACCCAGCCCAAGCTGGCTTAAGCTACAACACTCTGCACATGTCACTGAAAAGTCCAGAGTAATATGCTGGATCCAAGGGCACATGTTTGTTTTCGGGGCATTGTTTCTCTTTGTCTCTCACAGCTGATTTTTGCTGTGCTGGCTTCATTCTCAGGAAGATTTTCCCCATGTCTGACAAAGAAGGGCACCAACAGCTCCAGGCTGATAATCTATTGACCCATTCAAAAGAGAGACTCTTAGATCCGGATTGTTCCATCAAAGCCAAGGGACAGATTCTCAGTGGCCTAACTTGGGTCATGTGCCCCTCTATGAATGCATTGCTTTGGGCGGGGGATAGAATATTGTGATTAGCCAGGTCTGGATTATGTGTCATTATCTACAGCCCAGGATTGAGGTTGACTTCACCCAAACCATGTGGGTGGGGAGTGTGGAAGAAAATGTTCCTCAGAGGGGAATCAGAAAGACAGGAGGCAAAAAAATGTCCACCATGATTTGTCAGGTCCCACAGTGCTGTTCCCAAGGCACTCTTCTTTATGCTGTGGGAGAAAAAAAGAAGGGTAAAAACTGGGAAAATTTAAGAATCATTATAGTAATAGCTAACTAGACAGGGTATTTTCTATGTGCCAAGTACTACATTAACCACTTTTTTTTTTTTTTTTTTTGGTCACCCAGGCTGGAGTGCAGTGGCATGATCTCAGCTCCCTGCAACCTCTACCTCCTGGGTTCAAGCGATTCTCCTGCCTCAGCCTCCCAAGTAGCTGGGATTATAGGCGCCTGCCACCACGCCCAGCTAATTTTTGTATTTTTAGTAGAGATGGAGTTTCATCACGTTGGCCAGGCTGGTCTTGAACTCCTGACCTCACGTGATCCATCCACCTCGACGTCCCAACGTGCTGAGATTACAGGCATGAGCCACCGCGCCCGGCCTACATTAACCACTTTTAATGCTTTATCCCATTGATCCTCATAATAACCCTATGAGATAGATTAGTTATAATTCCTCCTTCCCAAGTCCCATCTTTTTTTTTTTGGCAGATGTGGAAACTGAGACACAGAGACATTAATTTACTCGAGGTAACACAGTTAGTAAGGGGCAGTGCTGAGATTTGGAACCAGGCAGTTTGATGAGAAAGTCTATATTCAAATTGAAATATATATACTGCGTGCCATAGGCAGCAGCATTTAAAACTCCGAGTTCCTTTTTCCACTGTATTTTATTGCCTGTGGTTAATAAAACAATAACCATACTCCTTGCTCTATATTAGAGATGTATCCCCAAGAAAATCATGTGCAAATTTAATTTTTATAGATCAAATTTGATTTTACGTATGTAAGGGGATTTACAAGTAAAAGAAATCTTTTAACGTGCCCTACCAGAACAGTATGCTTATTTCTTCATTTTTTTTTTCTTTTTTGTAAATACTGATGCGTATACCTTGTATTTTCCAAGGGCTTATAGAACTAGGGAAGCCTTTTTGCAGAGAAGTAGCTGTCTGTCAAAGCATAGAATTTGAACATGGTAATGGCAAGTGAAAAAAAAATCGATTTTTAGCAGCATTCTAAAGGTGGTACAAAAATTTACTAAGAATTGGAGACGGAGGCAAAGGAAGCAAATGGACTCAAAGTTGAATGATGAACTTCTGCTGGTGGCGTGGGAGGTTTGTAATGATGTCAGAAGAGGAAAGCATGTGGCAAAGCCGTGAAATAAAAACAATTAATGAAAAAGAGAAACAATAAATGAAGGCATAACATTTGGATGATAAAAGAAATGTCCAGACAAGCTTATAATATAGATAATAGCTGATGGTCCATGATGAGAAAGAAGATTTAAGATGATACTGTTTAGAAACCATGAGAGTAAAGCCCTAGCAAGCCTGATCATATGCATTTAAGTCAGTTACAGAAATTCAAATGAATAGTTCAGATCGTTAAGCCAAAGGTCAGCAAACCATTTTTTAAAAGAACCGGCTCATCGGGCATGGTGGCGCGTGCCTATAATCCCAGCTACTCAGGAGGCCAAGGCAGGAGAATCGCTTGAACTTGGGAGGCGGAGGTTGCAATGAGCCGAGATCATGCCATTGCACTCCAGCCTGGGCGACAGGATGAGACTCCGTCTCAAAAAAAAAAAAAAAAAAAAAGAACCAGCTCTTTTTAAAAAAAATGTTTGAAATTTTAGAAAATATTTTTGAGGCCCTGTGCAGTAGTTCACACTTGCAATCTCAGCAATATGGGAGAAGGAGATGGGAGGATCTCTTGAGCCCAGTAGTTTAATGAGACCAGCCTGGGCAACATGGCAAGACCCCAACTCTACAAAAATTTTTTAAAAATTAGCTGAGAGTGATGGTGTGGACCTGTGGTCCCAGCTACTTAGCTAATCAGGAGGCCGAGGCAAGAGGATCACTTGAACCCAGGAGATTGAGGCTGCAGTGAGCCATTTTCATGCCACTTCACTCCAGCCTGGGCAACAGAGCAAAACCCTGTCTCAAAAAAAAGAAAATATTTGTCCTGGTCTTCATGACTTAACTTTGCCATGATAGCACAAAAGTAGCCATGGAAAACATAAGCAAACAAGTGTGGTTATGTTCCAGTAAATCTTTATTTACAGAAGCAGGTGAGGGACTAGGTTTGGCCCACAGGCCATGGTTTGCCAACATCTGCTTTAAGTGGCTCATCCAGTGGCCACAGATGCCACTTAGGGCTGCTCTGTGATCCCATCCCACGCTTATCTCCTACCAGTAGACACACCCAGCTTCCAGCCACACTACACCATGCTGACTTAGGAGCCCTGTGTCTCCATTTTTCTGAGGATTCACCTCCTCCTCCTTCAGTTGAACCCCAGGAGCCTGATGAAATGTTATTTCCTCTTTAAAGCCACCCGTGAGCCTCATTCCACACTCTAGGCAGAGTTATTCATTCTTCCCTCCCCAACCTCATGTTCTCACAGTGCTTCGCACAAAGCTCCATGAACCACAAACTTATTATATTATCCAGATAGTATGATTCTTCACACACCAGTGAGTCTCCCTGGCTTGATTATAAACTCCTAAAAGGCGTGCATCGTGTCTTTCTCACCTTGTAGCCCCTGAACTTAGCATGAAGCTTTGCTTAGTGAAGTTAGAATGATCAAGTGGTTAAATGTGACCAGTTTTAAAGGCAAACCCAGCTTCTCCCTGGCTTTACTGTCTGAAAAGTTGTCAGAGGCCAAACAATTCTAGGTGTGTATTCAAATTGTAGTCATTCGTTTATCTTCTAGGGGCCCAGAACAAGTTATTCAACTTCTTTGAGGCTGTGTTTTCTACCTGGATGAGAGGAACATCGGTATTGCCTAACAGCCCAGGCGTGACATGAGAATTGATGCTTTTAATCCTGTTTAGACAGCAGTGTTTCCATAAGCTGCTTCCTCTTCCCGGTTCCCTCCCCCAGAAGACATTAGATCTTCTAGGGCTTTTGCCAGTGAAAAAGGCTGAGCTGAGCAGGTGTCTTGGGTAGTTGTGCATGGCAGAAGCCCAGTTAAGAGGGAGAAGCAAAGATGGACATGTGTTGGGGTTTGGACCTTACCTTTGCCAAACCTTAGCTATCACAGAAGGGGGATAGGGGAGATACTGCGGTCAGGAGGTCAAAAGGAAAGTGGAAGACAAGAATTAGGCCAGAATTATGACTTGGGTGCTGTGAGGAAGGGACAGTGGTATGCCCTGGATGCCCCTGAGGTTAGGCTAGGTTCCCATGGGTCACTGGCCTCCTTCAAGAGTGGGTGTCCCCTCCCTGTGTCTGTAACAAAAACACCATGGAAGGTACTGTTGCTGCCACCCCCTCATCCTAGTTCCTTTCTTTCTGAAAACCACTGGCCATGAATTCATGCAGGGGAGCCTCTTTGTATTTCTCTTTGAGGTTATGTTTATGTGCCCATGCCCTTGAGTGATGAGCAAAACATGTCTGATTTTGTTTGAGAATGCTTTTTAACGTTTATTTCACAGCATTTTTTTCCTATGACAGTTTCATAACTGTATTTGTAGAATAGAGCAATTGAATAATCTCTGAATTTAAGAGTCCCTAAGTACTCATTGACACCTTTTCATTTGGGGCATATTGAGCTTAAAAACAGCTTTTCATAAAGTCTCTAAATTCCAGTTTATACTTTAGACG
Source organism: Mandrillus leucophaeus (assembly GCF_000951045.1). Taxonomy (NCBI): domain Eukaryota; kingdom Metazoa; phylum Chordata; class Mammalia; order Primates; family Cercopithecidae; genus Mandrillus; species Mandrillus leucophaeus. Next base: position 4,645,702 of record NW_012101465.1, read on the forward strand.
TGAACGTCCCCATGGGTCGATTGGATGGAATGAATGTGCTTTGTACGGGCACTTAGATACTTCTGTGGGAGAATTTTGTTGTTCTGTGTTTCTGTCATTCCCCCTTTACTGTTCAACTTAGATTAAAACAAACCTTTTGGACTGAAGGCACTTAACCTTAGTTAGAATCACCTTTGCTGGTGCACAAATTATATTGATGTGCTCATTGGTTCTACTGCTGGATTTTACTGGCTTAATAACAGGGAAATTCATATTGTAGGTTGCCCTGTGTAGTTGGGAAATTACATAAAAATCATCATCAGGGCACTTAATGTCTTTCTAATTTTAGTTTATTTCTTCATTTGTTCCCGTGTTAGATCCCAGCCTGTTACTTTGCTTCCAAGGTTCACTGTGATCATTTTGTTCTGCTCACCAGAGACTACCATTAACCCCCACCTTCTCTTCTTGCTCTGTGGCACACAAATCCCCAAAGAGCCTCCCAAAAGTAAGCGAAAGGCTGGAAACTTCCTACTTTTATATCTAAAAATGTCCTAGAAGCTGGAAGATAAAAATCTGCTGCCCCTTTCTACTTTTTTTTTAAAAAATAAAAATTCTGTTTGGGTACCAGCAGCCCGGTGATGTCAGTGCCACTGTGGGACTCAAAGCCCATTAACACTCAGACTGCAAAGGAAGTATTAACATTCCTTCAGCTTTACTGACACGTTTCTCCCCACTGCCTGTCTCCTGGAGTGGGGACACTCAGTACATTCTCACCTTAGAAAAATGAGAAATTTCCATTACACAATAGAACAGCACAGGGGAAAGAACGAAGGGCTTTGAAGTTAGCCTGAGCTGAGTTCAAATGCAGCCTTCGCCTCTAGCTGTCTCAACTTGGGCACATGGCAAAATTTTGCTTCACGTGAAAGGAACTAACCCATTGCGTGGAGATTATCATAGCAATGCTGCAGGATTGTTTTGTGGATTGGACCTCATGGGGCAATGCATTTAGCACCATGCTTGGCACATAGTAGGTGCTGAATGAGAGTGGTTCTCTGCCACTGCTTCTTGTGGTGACACAGTTTGGCTGCCACTGTGGCTGCTGCCACAGCTGTGTGTTATTATAGTTACAGCCTTGATTATACTTCAGGAGAAAAGTTAAAAGTAGAGACTCTATTCATTTTGAATTGTTTAGAACGTAGAAGTGCAGCCCCAAATATTATGTCACAGCCTTAAAAATAAAGCTTGCAAGCATGGTTTCTAAAATAAATATCCACCTTTCTTGGCTACTTAAACCAGGAGCCAGATGGCTCATTTGCCCAGAGATGCCGAGACATGTGTAATCAGAGAATGGGAGAGTATCCTGGTATCCTGGAACTCAACTCCATGGAGAAAACTGAACTGGGGTGTTAGAAAGGATGCTTGGCCCCCTTCCTGCCTCAGTCAGCTCAAAGTGAGGCCATCGGGGTCTTCCAGTGGTACTGAGCCCAAGCTAAATCACCACAGAGGCAGTTTCCCTTCCCTTCCCCTTCCCCGCCCTCCCAGCAGCTGCCTTTCTTTGCTCATCTGGTACCTTCCATCTCTCCTCTGCCTTATTTGGGACTCTGTAGCCTGCCTGCCTCCAGATCCATCATGTCCCTTCTCCCAACCAACTCCTGTCCACTCTGTGTTCTACTCAGCAAGACCGCTTTTGCTGTTAGTCACCCGAGAGGACAGCTGGGGAGGACATCAGTGGTGCGGTGGTAGTTCATGGTCACAAGAGGCTTTACCGATGGCAAGAGCCCCAAGACTTCAGGTTATCCCGTGCAGCAGGTAGGACAGGAATCATATTCTGATTCAGTTTCCTGAAATTGAGAGAGGGTAAGAGACCTGCCTAAGGTCACACAGCTGGTTTACACCCACGGGTCTTCATTCTAATTCTCAGCATCCTTTCAACTACCCTTTGCTTCTCTAAACAATGAACTTCTTGCACACATTTAAGGTTACACAGTTTTCAGTATCTTCACCTGTATTCACTCCCAAATCAAATATTCTGCAATTATAGGCCGGGCATGATGGCTCACACCTGTAATCCCAGCACTTTGGGAGGCTGAGGTGGGTGGATCACTTGAGGTCAGGAGTTTGAGACCAGCCTGGGCAGCACAGTGAAACCCTGTCTCTACTAAAAATACAAAAAAATTAGCCGGGCATGGTGGTGTGCCTCTGTAATCCCAGCTACTCTGGAGGCCGAGGCACAAGAATCACATGAACCCGGGAGGCGGAGGCTACAGTGAGCCAAGATCGAGCCACTGCACTCCAGCCTGGGCAACACAGCAAGACTGTCTCCAAAAAAAAAAAAAATTATATGTGTGGTTTGATTTGATATGTATACTAGTTTAATTCTGTATTCCCTTAAGTGTAAACTGCATGCTGTGATATGAAATGTAATTTTAGGGAATAACGAACTTGGCATGAGTTAGTATCTACTCATTTAATGATAAAGTATTTCCTTTTCAATATCTATTGTCTTTTTATTACCAATGAGAAAAATCTCAGTTTGATGCCAATACAGCCTTAATATTTCTTGAATCTCTGCTCATCTCTCTTTTTAACAGAGGATGGCAACAATACCTAGGTAGGACTGGATTGTATTTATTTCAGAGGTCTGCAAATTTTCTTAAATGGCCAGGCAGTAAATATTTTAGCATCTGCAGGCCATTTGGTATTTTTTGCAACTACTCAACTCTACTATTGCAGCTTCAGAGCTTCACAATTGAGCATGGCTTTGTTCCAATAAAACTTTAGAAACATGGGCAGTTGACCTGAAAACCCTGTTTATTTTTTACCCTACCTTACTATTTATGGCAAATGGCACTCCTTTCCCCTTTATAGTAGTAATATAAAAATTTTCTCTAAATTTTATTTAAGAAAAAAACCAATTGAGACAGAAATCATAAGTGTATAGCAGCCTGTGAATATGTGCAAAATTGTGAAGGCAGTACTTCAAAGGACTGAAGTTTGAGAAACACTGGTTTTATATGTTCTTGTATCTTAGGAATAGAAGCAGAGTCTTAAGCTGTGACCTCGGCCCTCTCAGAGTCTCTGTAGTGCCTCAGTTGCTGGTCAGATCCCACTGACATGCCCCTGCCTTGCTGTCTGCCCCTAACCCTTCCTCACATCCTGAACTCTGTGTACAACTTGAAGATGGGAAGGAGGGGGTCTCAGTTTTTTGGATCCTCAAGGTTTAGACCTTTCCTAATAAAACAAAGTGCCAATGAATGGGTGGATCTGTCACAGTGGATTTTAAGCATCCAGGGGAACTGATGGAGGGATAATGAGAGACATGGGAGACTCTCAAGTTGCACCATTTACTCCCCCTCCCAAAGAGTGGCAAGGCAGTATGCAGCTTAAAGCCGGAACTTAAGGGGCAGCCAGTTTCATACCCCAACCCACCACTTACTTAGCTCTGTGTGATCTTGGGCAGGTCAGTTAACATCTGTGTGCACGAGGTTGCTTGTCTGTAACATGAAGAGAGTAATAGTACCTACTTCATGTGGTTATTGTGAGAAGGAAATGAATTAATACATGGCAGGGGCTAAAAACAGTACTTAGCTAAGCATTAGCTCCTGTTACTGTTCCGGTATCTGTTATGAGACTGAGCCACCCTGGTCTCTAAAGATTGGTGTATTCATTCATCAGTGCTCCTTAGTGATTGTACAGGACAGCTAATGCTCCTTCTGGACCAGTGGTCCCTTTACTCAAAACAAGAAGTATGTGTCCTTGGGACTCACATCTACCCCCACAAAGCATGGTGATGGGTAGTTGGGGCCAGAAGCAGTTTCAGCTCTAAGCCAGATGATCTGATGTTGGAATTCATGGCCCTTCAACACTTACAGAATCAACTCCAAATGTCCAAACGTGTTAGCATGAGCAGAGAGCCCTGCACAGCTGCCCCAGCCTGCCTGACACTGATCTCTTGTCACATGCCCCCAAATGTGCCATGCACTGGCCACTAGCCACTCAGTGTCCTCGCATGTGACACAGCATCTTTAGGCTGTGCCTGCTGTTCTCTCTGCCTGCAATGCCTTTCCCTCCCTACTCCTCCTTGAAGCCACCTTCTTCCTAAATGAGCAGCCATGCACATGTACACACGACACACTTCTCTAACAGCAAGGTGTGTGTGGAGGTCGCTCTCACCTCTCTATGCTATGATGTGTTAGTGGCACCTCTACTGAGATGACTTTCAGAGTCAAACTGTTTTTTGGGGGGATCCAGGAGATTTTGGTGTCTGTGTGTGTATATATGTGTTGAGAGAGAGAAAACCCATCACACAGGAGGTCCCTCACTGGCTGGGGGTGCTTCAAGGACGAGTATGAAGTTTGGTTTTTATTTGAATCTTTAATTGTGAGCCCAGTGCCTTGTACTTAATAGATGTTTCTGGAATGAATTGAAAGCAAAGGGTACGGCTGGGTGCAGTGGCTCACGCCTGTAATCCCAACCTTTGGGAGACTGAGGCAGGTGGATCGCGAGGTCGGGAGATTGAGACCATCCCAGCTAACATGGTGAAACCCCGTCTCTACTAAAAATACAAAAAAATAAAAAATAAAAATAAAAAACCTGGATGTGGTGGCATGTGCCTGTAATCCCAGCTACTCAGGAGGCTAAGGCAGGAGAATTGCTTGACCTGGAAGGCAGAGGTTGCAGTGAGCTGAGATCGTGCCACTGTACTCCAGATTGGGCGACAGACCAAGACTCCATCTCAAAAAGAGAGAGAGAGAGAGAGGAAGAAAGGGAAGGGAAGGGGAGGGGAGGGGAGGGGAGGGGAGGAAGGAAGAAGGAAGGAAAAGAGAGAAAGAACGAAAAGGGTACTTAAGGACTGGGGATTCTGAATCAGGAACTTCTGCCTGATCTTTCCAAGAGTTAAGAGATTTGAGCACGTGGACCTAAAGTGAAATACAAGCCCAAGAAAACATTAGGTCTTATTGATATCATGAGCCCATTTTTACCTTTCCCATTCTGCCTGCTTTCCCACTTTGCACCATATGAATCATAGCATGTTACCCCTTTCATGACATGACATCACAATGCTGTTTGTTCCATGGTGCATGTAAACAGATGAAGCTTGCAAATAGGTCCTAACAGAGATTTACTTTCTCTCAAAGCTATGCGCACACACACACACACACACACACACACACAAATATTTCATCAGATCGATCATTTGTTAAGGTGCACCATTATTTTAAATACCACTAAAAGGGAAAACGGCGCCTATTAAACCAAGACACACTACAGATTGTAAGACAGGTGGCAATTTCAGAAACGGGGAGAGGAAGGGAGAGAGGGAGAAACCAGATATCAACCCTGTAAGAAAAAAGGAAGTGCCTTACATTCTAAACTGGAAATATTGGATGTTTTCATCTTGAGCTATTTTTTATTCTGCTTTAAATAGACGTTGATAAAACCTTAGTGCCCAAAGACAATCCCCAGCACAGAGAGTTGGCTGAATAAATATGCAAGTGCTTCTAAAATAGCTGGCAGAGAGCCCTTTGTTTGGAAACAAATGTCTCCCTAAAAATAGCAACCCGAAATTCTCCTGCAGTCCCTGTGTTCTGGAGCAATGAACATGGCCCTTTAAGTACCTTCTCCCAGTGACAGCAGTTCTCAGGAGAGTGGCTACCTAAATCACTCAGTAAATCCTTACATAGAGTACAGTCTGGAATTTGCTCTTCCTGGAGTGGTATCAAGCACTTAAACCCTATCTCTTCTCCCTCTGCTATCACAAAATATTAACTATCATGGTTAGGTTATTTCTTTCATCCTTCTCCCTTTACAGCTGGAAAACACAGAGTTGAGCAATTATGTGATGAATTAGATTAATGAAGACAGACATCTTTTAGTACTGGGACCAAGCAAAGCAAACACCCTGTTTTCTCAAGAGAAGGAATGTTTTTGTCCCAAATACACACTTGATTGTTCCGACACTTCATTTTACCAAGCGTAAAATACCTTCGTGATTTAAAAAAAAAAAAAAAAAAAAAATCTGCTTGTTTCATTTTCAAAATGATTTTAGGACAAACATATTTTATTGATGTTGGAAAATGCAAATCCTCCATTTTTCTTTGCTTGTTTTTTACGGGGAGGGAGTTATAAGGTCAGTTGGTCTGACTTCTAAACAATATTTTGGTTTGGCAACATTGTTTAAATCTTAAAATTAAACTAAGAAACTTCACTAGTGTTTCAAAATGGACCCATTTGGGAGCCAGTCATGATATGGCCCTTCCAAAGGGAAAGACGAAAGTTGCTTCTAGTAAACTCTGGACTCAAGGGATTTAATGAGGACAGGAGGAGAACCAAGTGAAAGGTAATAAGTGAAGGAGTCCCACTTTATATCCTGAAAGTGTCCAGACAGAATGTTTCAGTAGTTTTAAATGGAATGGAAACTTGGCTGTGATGCCCTTGGACTTTGAGCTCTCAGAAATCTGAAAATACGCAGTCTCGGAATATACTCCTACCCTACTCTAATAGATGCAGTGAGTGAGTTATTTCAGGAAGAAAGACGTCAGGGCTTCGTCCTGCCTCTTGGGGCTGAGCAAACTCTTGGAGGTGGCCTTCCCCCCATTCTTAGGATAACAATGGTGTCCAGGTCTATGGAGTGCAAAGCTCCATTTTGTTTTTACAAATAGTGCCTTCTGTGTGGCATTGTATTCCTTAAAAATAGAACTGCATCCATCAGATTGAAGTGTGGTGCTTTACTCCACCAGAATGCCTGACACTAACAGGACTGACAATAGCAAATGTTGGTGAGATGTGAAGCAACTGGAACTCTCACGCGTGGCTTGTGGAAGTATAAATCAAGCCAAAGTTTGGAACACTCTTTGGCAGTATCTCCTAAAGCTAAACATATCAATATGACTGAGTAGTTCTATTCCTGGGAACATACTCAATAGAAATGAGAGTATGGGCCCACCCAAAGACACACACAAGAATGTTCACCGAAGATTTATTCCCAGTCCTGGGGTTGGGGGGAACCCATAGGTCTGTCAACAGTAGACTGTGTAAATAAATTGTGACATATTCAAGTCATGGAATATGCTTAGTAACAAAGAACTAACAGCATGGATGAACCCACATGATATTGAGTGAAAGAACTTAGAATAAGAGACAAGAAACAGTCTATATTACTCCATTTGTTTAAAGATTTAAAATGAGTAAAACTTGTCTATGTGATAACGATGAGAATGGTGGTTACCCTCAGAAAGGAGATATTGACTCGAAAGAGGCACATGGGATCCCTGTGGGGTGGTCGACATTCTAAACTTTAATCTGATGTGTACATACAAAACTATGTGTGTATTTTATACTTCAGTGAAAAAGAAACAGATTAAAATGTGGAGTAGTGGAATGGCCATTTCTTCCTGTGCATAGAGAAATTGTGTTAGCACCAAGAAGAGTAATACCTCTCATTAGAAGAACCTTCCTTCCTGTTAATACTTTAACATTTCTTCAGGCAGTGTTTTAACATCTTGGCATTTTGCCTTTTCCTCTGGTTTGAGACCCTTTTCACTTCAGCTTTGAATGTGTAAGGAACACCAGAAATGCACTATGGGCCATGATCTACTCCTAGTTCTCTGAGTATGGTTATCTAATACCCCAAATTGCATCAACCCACATAACTAGCTTTTTCTTTCAGGGCTATGCACTCCAAATTAATAGCCCAGGGATTTGTTTATAGCCTGTTATATTTGAAAAATTATTTGACCCATCAGATAATAAACAGCTAAAAAAAGATAATGTACGAATTATTATTTCTAAGTGTTAAATTATCAGTAGTGGCAGTAAGTTTCTTTTAGAAATATAGTATTCATGGGTATATACCCAAAGGATTATAAATCATGCTGCTATAAAGACACATGCACACGTATGTTCATTGCGGCACTATTCACAATAGCAAAGACTTGGAATCAACCCAAATGTCCATCAGTGACGGACTGGATTAAGAAAATGTGGCACATATAAACCATGGAATACTATGCAGCCATAAAAAAGGATGAGTTTGTGTCCTTTGTAGGGACATGGATGCAGCTGAAAACCATCATTCTCAGCAAACTATCGCAAGAACAGAAAACCAAACATCGCATGTTCTCACTCATAGGTGGGAACTGAACAATGAGATCACTTTGACTTGGGAAGGGGAACATCACACACCGGGACCTATTATGGGGAGAAGGAAGTGGGGAGGGATTGCATTGGGAGTTATACCTGATGTAAATGACGAGTTGATGGGTGCTGACGAGTTGATGGGTGCAGCACAGCAACATGGCACAAGTATACATATGTAACAAACCTGCTCGTTATGCACATGTACCCTAGAACTTAAAATATAATTTTAAAAAAAAGAAATATAGTGTTCAAAATGTGATTTATGAACTTATGTGGATTCCAGTTTAATAATTAGCTGATTATTTTTTCCAGAATTAAAAAAACAAGGTGCTTTATATTTTGATTCATTCATTAAAGGGAACTGGGACTTCAAATGAATAATCAAATTGAGACTGGCTTAGGGAAGTTAACAAAAAGTTTTAGCTGCTACAATAGGCAACCTAGTTTAAAAAAAAAAAAAAGCCATCAGAGTAATTTATTTGTAAGTTCTAAATTTATCAGATTCATCTTTATTTCCTTGTCTTTTTTTTTTTTTTTTTTGAGACAGAGTCACACTCTGTCACCCAGGCTGGAAAGCAGTGATGCAATCTTGGCTCACTGCAATCTCTGCCTCCTGGGTTCAAGTGATTCTCGTGCCTCACGCACCCAAGTAGCTGGGATTATAGGCATGTGCCTCCACATCCAACTAGTTTGTGTATTTTTAGCAGAGGTAGGGTTTTGCCATGTTGGCCAGGCTGGTCTCAAACGCCTGGCCACAAGTGATCCACCCACCTCGCCCTCATGGGGATACAGGTGTGAGCCACTGTGCCCAGCCTCCTTGTCCTTTTTATTTTTATTATTTGAAAGTGTTTAATATATACTTATGGCAGAAAAGAAAGCAGTAAAAATGACAAATTCTTTTCTAATGTCAGTTTGCAGAGTATGAGCAATTAATCCAGCATTTGAAATTTAGACATGAAGACATACAACTTGTGGTTTCATGAGATGGTATTTTAACAAGTTGATTTAAAATATGTAATATCACTTCTAAAATATCAAAACTAATAGGGTTGGTTATCTCTGCAAAAGCGAATATTAGCAAACCCTCACCCTCTTTATAGAAATATATTTATCTCTTATTGCCATCTTCAATGAATACAATGAGGCTTACAAAAGTATTGTGAAAAAAATGACAACTCAACAGTAAAAAGACAAATAGCTCAATTTTAAAATGAGCAATGGATTTGAGTAGACATTCCACCAAAGGAAATACACAAATATCTAATAAACACATGAAAAGATGCTCAACATCTTTAGTCATGGAAACGCAAGTCAAAACCATGATGGGATGCTGGTTCACACCCATTAAGATGGCTATGATAAAAAAGACGAGCAATAACAAATGTTAGGAAGATGTACAGAAATTTGGACACTCTCGCACTGCTAGTGGGATCATAAATGGTACATTGCCACTATGGAAAATAGTTTGGCAGTTCCTCAAGAACTTAAACAGAGAGTTATCATGGTACCCATTCATTTTACTCCTAAGTACATACTCAAGAGAAATAAAAACATGTATCCACACAGAAACTTGACAGAAATGCTTATAGAAGCATTATTCATAATAGCAAAAAGCTGAAACACCCAACTGTCCATTAATTGATGAATAGACAAAATGTGATATATCCTTACAACAGAATATTTTTCATCCATACAAAGGAATGAAATATTAATATATGGTATGACACGGATGACCTTTGAAAATATTACACTAAGTGAAAGAAGCCAGACACAAAAGGCCCCATATTCTATGGGTTCATCCATACAAAATGTCCAGAAAGGGCAAATCCATAGAAACCCAAAGTAAATTCGGAGTTGCTAGAAGTTGTCTATCAGTGGTGAATGGGGAGGGCTGCTAATGAGTTCCTTTTTGGGGGCGATGAGATATTCTGGACTTAGATGATGGTGACTGTTTCACAGTTTGTGAAATTTGTGAATATATTAAAAACCACTGAATAACACATTTTAAAAGGGCAGATTTATAGCATTTGAACTGTATCTCAGTTCTAAAAGAAAACAGACGATTTTAAAGTGTTAGATTAATTGATGTAAGGGAAAATACAAAAATACACCTTGGAGTGAGATTCGTATACTAAGTTGTGTATGTACTAGATGAGGGCTCTTATTTGGTAAAAATTGTTTGGTACTCAGAGCTAAAAGGGGACAAGGTCAGTGACAAGATTCTAGGTGTCCACAAGAGGAAAACAGCCTTGTTGTTCAGAAGAATCACAGATGTTCTAGATACTGATGTTTGAGATGAATGTTTCCCACAGGTCTTTATAAAGTGAGTACTGGGAGACGTAATTTAGGATGTCCTTGACATTTTTCGTTGCTCTTCCTCAGGACATCCCTCCAGGTAGTTATTCAATCTCATCTGTTTTCCAAATTGAAATAAAAAGGCATGGAAAAGCAAGGCAATCCTTATGACCTTAGACCCAAAAGAAATAACGATGGGCCTGAAATGGAGACAGTACAATAAAGATGGCTTCCTCAAAACAAGAGTTGAGTCTCCTCTTCATTCCGTTTCAAATTCTATAATTTAAAAGCACTCTCCTTCAGATAATGCCTTTATGGGTATTGTCTGTTTCTGTTTGATTTTCCCTTTTAAGGTAGGAATCAACTTTTTATTTTAGAATATGTTTCTCTTTATTAAGGTATAACTTACATATCTTAATGGCATAGACTTTTAAGTGTACTGTTTAGTAAGTTTTGATAAATATATGCATCGAAGGAATGCAAACCACCTCCTAAGTCAAGATATTAGAAAGAAGCATGTGGGAGCTTTCTGGGGTTGGAACACTTTGTATCTTGATTTGGGTGGTGGTTATAATTAAGGTAAACTCTTCCAATGTCTGTCACCATAGGTTAGTTTTGCTTGATGAACTTCATCCACACAGAATCACAGTGTATGCTCTTTTGTGTCTAGCTTCTTTCATTCATCATTACATCTGTAGGATTTTCCCATGTTGGCGCATGTACTGGTTGTTTGCTCCTTCTGTTGCTGAGTAGCATTCTATTTTATAGATAGGCTCTTCTCAAGTTGATGGACATTTGGGTTGTTTCCGGTTTGAAGCTATTATGAATAACATTGCCATGAATATCCTGTACATGCTTTGTGGGAGGCATGGCCACTTATTTCTCCTGGGTACAGACCTGAGAGTGAAATTACTCTGTCACAGGGACACACGTGTTTAATTTTATTAAAAGCAGTTCGTTTTCCAAGTGGTTCTTCTACCTGCCATTGTACCCTCCATCAGCAGTGTATGGGAATTCCAGTTGTTCTACATCCTTCCATACCTTGATATTTCAGTCTTTTAATTTCAGAGATCCTCCTGGGTCCGAAGTGGTAGCTCATTGTGGTTTTAATGTGCATTTTCCTGATGACTAGTGATGTTGCATTTCTTTCTAATTTAACAAAAACTCGTTTATTAAGTTAGAAAGTATAAAACAAAATTATGCACAGTTGGATCTCATATTTGTAACGACACGTAAGATTTGAAAGATAAAACCCAAAATGTCAAAAGTTATTGTCACGTTTTTTGAGCTTATCTGTATTTTTATCATTTAGCATTTTAGTGCACATTTGTTTGTGTGATTAAAAAAAAGAAAAGCTATTTTTTAAAAGTGAATTAACTCAGATTATTCTGAGGTAAAACTTCAGTTTTCCTGATTTTCTAACACTAAATAACATTGGGTATTGACAATGCTTTAGATAGAAATGGTTGAGAAAAATTGAGGCCAATACTGTTTTTGCACTTACTTCTTGCACTTACTTCTTTGTTTCCCCAAAGAAGATCAAATCCATTCCTAAATATTTAGAAATGTTGATATCTGAGGATAACATCCATATTCACCTCAGTGTAAAAGACCATAATCAGGGGTCAGCCTATGAGCCAAATCTAGCCTGCTGCCTGTTTTCGTCAATACAATTTTATTGAAACAGCCACATGCATTCACTTACGTGTTGTCTGCTGCTGCCTCCTTGCTAAACAATAGAGCTGAGTAGTTGTCACAGAGGCCATACTGCCCACAAAGCCTAAAATATTTACCATCTGGCCCTTTAAAGAAAAAGTTTTGCCAACCCTTGCCGTATTCACTCTTTAAATTTTCTATTCTAATTCCAACACTGGTTATAAGAGTTTAGTTCCATACCAAATATATGTGCAATTTGTAACTTCAGCCTTCATTTCTATCCAGTTCATAGAAGCTACTCAGTGGTTATATGCCTTACCATCCTCTCTCAACAATTCAGTAGGGACTTTCTGATTTCAACTCTGAACTGAAAATTCTTAAACTATTCCTTTCCAACCTCCAAAATCTGGTCATTTGAGGTACAGGGAACATAAAAAGTATTGGTTCCTAATACAAATGCAACTAACTATGAAGTTATATCCTTTTAAAAACACATATAGATGAGAATGTAAACATCCAACTGATAACTTTTTTTTTTTTTTTTTAGATAAAGTAAGTAGTGACTGTGAATAGATGAGCTTGCTTTTCCTGCCTAGAAATTGCCTCAGAAGGCAGTTCCAGAAGAGGAGAGAGAAAAATGTTGTAAGCAGTGACACTAGAGTTGGAACAAGTAAACTCAGGATGACTTTTCTTCAAACAGTCATATATCATATAAAACCTCACTCATTTATAGCCACACATGATATATAGTGAAATGCTCTAACATTTAAGTCCAGCTCCTGATAAACTTATTACCCTTCACTGATGCCTTTAATAAACTACCAGAAAGGCAGGTAAAGCAAATTCCCTTAAGCAAGCATGATGTACTGGCCCATTTTTAAGATGGACTTCAAGCAAGAACAGTAACTGCCTCTATTTTCTCACCTGTAACATAAAAGTCTTCATTCCTACCCTTTTTACACCTAAGAGAGTCTGTGAGAATAAAATATCAAGAGTATCAAAAAGCTGTGAAAGTGCTTTGAGAAATCAAAATGCTTTCAAAACAGAAGATATAATTGTGGTTAATTTTATTGACTCAAAGCCTTCAGAGCAACCTGTGTCTGGGTCTCCCCCATCAGGCAAGGAAAGGGCATTACCTTTCTCCTGAAGCCCACATCACCCAAGACTTCCTGCCTACAGAGAACAGAGCATGTCTCCAGTGAAGAAATCTTTGCTATGTATGCTCTTGTCACGATAGAACTTCCCCGGCCTACTTAGCTTTCAAACTTTGCGCATCTAAAAGATACAACCATCTTTCTTAGAGTTCCTTCCTAGATCTAATTATACAAAACCGGGGGTGCCGCAAGCATCGCCTCCCATCCAAACTCATCACACACGTTCCTGTTTCAAGGGTGAATCAACATGTGAACTTTGCTGCTGCAGAGAGCTGACAGCTGCTTCTGAGTTATTCCTGGTGCCTCTGACAGTTTCTAGGATATTCTGGGGGAAAAAATAAGATATGAGAATCCACTGGAACTTTGGTTCTGTTGGCCTGTAATTCATTAATAAATGTGGAAGAGATCTGTGCAGTAGGAAAGAATATACAGTATCTACTTGGGTCTAATGTAATAGCTGTCTATTAAAAAGCACTACACTGAGAACCCAGAATGTAAAACCTAGGGGCCAGCCATGCCCAACTAGCTGGGTGGCCATGGGCAAGTCACTTAACCTCTCTGGGTACTGCACGACTATAAAACAAGGACATTGAGGCAATGACCGGTAAGATCCCTTCCAGACATCACACAATCTGAGACAATAGATTGTAACATCCCTTTAATTAGAGTCAGTAAAACCTCTTCATTGAAAATCATATTTGCTTCCAGGACATAATTACAGTGAAACCTAATTCATACTGTTCTCTGCTCCAAATACAGTAGAGAGAGAGCTGTTAAGTGGTTTTTGAACATAATGTGCCAAGATTGACTTCTCTTGCTGCTTTTTTCTCATATGTCACCTTTTTATGTGGGGATCTCTGAACATTTTTGTCATGGTGTGCTATAAAAGAGTGTCATCATTTTAGAGATGAAATGGCTGAGACACAAAGAGGTTAATTACCTCGCTCAAGAAAATACATGAAAACAAAATACTTCAAGCAGAAGTGGTCAAGAAAAAGGCCTGTATTTGTGATATGGAAGATAATTAAAGTTGTAATTATGCACTTTACATTTTCTAGGGGCTCTACCATGAACCTGTAGACTTAAAAGCTCATCAAAATTGTACTTTCGATGTCCCTTGCCAGTAAACTGCGGTTGGGAAGAAAGAAACTAAGAGAATGGTCTAAAAACCTTTTGGTAGGCATAGGGAGCGGGGCACGTTTGACGAGTAGGTGACAATATACACCCATCACCCTACTCTGTGTCCAAGCACAGACCGCCTGTCTCTGGCTTTTCATCCTCAACATTGAAGTTTTCTTTATTTAGCAGTAAGGTTTCTTTATTATCCCCTGAAAATGGAAGTTTCCCCAACGAAAGGTGGCAGGTTAAATCACTTCGTGGTAACCGACAGGAAGTAAAGTGTTGCCTGCTTGTTTGAGAGCACATTTGGAGGCGGGAGGTAAGGAGAAGGTAGATGTGAGGGCAGTTTGTGGGAGGAGCAAAGACAGAGAACAGTGGAGAGGCTTGGCCCAGACTCGATCAAGGCACAGAGTTTCATTCCAGAAGCACAGCCCTGAGTAAGGGGGAGGTCTGCAGGTCCTCCTAGAGCCGTTGGGCGTCTCCATTCCTGAGATGCCCCTGTCCTGCCCTCTTCGACCACATCTGAGGTATATTTTGAAACTGTATGTTATGGCCCTAGATTCTTGGCTTAAGGTTCTGTCCACAGAGAAGGAGACCCAGGCTGGTTGGTCTCCAGTAGACACTGGGTGAGGGACAAATGGATGCCTGATTAGAATCTAATTTAAATGTTTTCTAGTTTGATGGTGCTGTCTAGAAAGTTCTGTTGGTCACAAGGGCTCATATTTGACACACGGAAATGTTTGATTTGGTGACAACTATGTGTTTTTTGTGATCCCACTATGCGTTGAAAACAGCAAATACATGCCCGAATGTATTGAGAATATCACTGGTTTCTAGTAAGTTTCCCCAGTGTTGTCAGAAGCATTATTTCTTTACATATATGGAGTTGAGGGATGTCCTCCCAAGGGAATGGTTCTCTGCCCTTGTTTGTACTTGATTTCTGATCTAATGGGGGTAAGAATCCCATTCTTATAAATAGAAAGACTTTTTCAAATACAGGGTGTGATCATTGTCTCAAGGAAGTGTGGGTACGTTTTTTGGCAAAGTGAATGATATGAATTATCCCCTCCAGGTAGTTTGATTTTGGCAGCTGTCATATGAGGAAAACAAGGGAGATAATGAAATTGCTGTTTAAAGACTCAGGAATTCAAGATTTGTAGAAGTAAAATGACAATGGCTAATAAGGGGTTGTGCTAGAAGTAGAACCTGGCTGTACAGTTTCTAAGGGGAGTGCCTTTATTATCATAGCATGATATTCTTTGGAGTGGGGTTTTTTTCTTTTACCAGCTGAACTGAATAAACTACAAATTAGGATTGTCTGAAAGTCAAGGACCATATCTACCCCATATACTTTATGTGGTTCCCTCAAAAAAGGCTTCACAAATGTTTTTTGAAAATGGTAAGCAAATAGCTTTCCTCTTATTTTCCTATTTGAATAAAGAATCAGCCCTCACTCACACTTTCAGAGCTAAAGGGGGAAAAATAACCATAAAACTTCTGCAGCAATTTTTACAATTTTTTTCTCTCGTGCACAGGACCTATTAGTAACATTGCATTATTTTTTTAAATGGACCATTGTTAGCAGTAGTAGAAGGGGGAAATCTCTCATGCCATTCCTATATAAAGTACAATTTAAAAACTGCCTCTTTAAAAAGTTGTAGCGTTACATCCTATGGGCAATGCCTAAGGCTGATGCACATTGAATTTTCTGTGGGTTTCACTGCTGTGACCTCTATATACTATAGGTTGTTCACTGCAGCTAGGAAGGAATTTGTTTAAAAAGTGAAGGAAATTCTTGAAGTATGTAAGAAGCATTTGAAATCAGAACTGCTACCGTTCCTTCACACAACGTGTGGCTGAAAACAAACATGCACTTTCTGAGGAATTTGAGCTTAGGAAGTTAACTGACAGTTCTAGTGGATTCAGAAAGACGTACAACCAAATAATAGTGACCTACTTTTGTTACCACGGCACCCAGCATAAACAATCATTTAAAACTGCTTGGAGAATCAAACCGTTCAGAAAGTACTTTTACAGTCAAGGTCAAGGTGTTGGCCAGAAGAAATAAGATGTAAAGGATAATTTAATCAGAATCTTTGTCCAACAGAAATTAGGGTTAGATTTGCAAAGTATCAGCAGTCCCACTGGAACCACCATCTTCTCCATCTTGGTAGAATAAAGATGAAGCTCCTAAGTAATTTAGTACAAATCTTTTTTATCTCATAGAAGTTAAGGACTAAAACCACAGACTGACAAGCTCCTTCAAAAGTTATCCCTTCCCCCTGTCTTCCGCCTCCCTCCCTCCCTCCCTCCATCCTCCCTTGTTTCTTCCTCTTCCTATCCTCTTCTTTCTGTCCCTTTTGCTTCCTATGTTTTTATTTTTATTACTTTTTTTAATCATGAGATAGAGTCTCACTCTGTCGCCCAGGGTGGAGTACAGCGGCGCAATCTTGTTTCACTGCAACCTCTGCCTCCCGGGTTCAAGAGATTCTCCTGCCTCAGCCTCCTGAGTAGCTGAGATTACAGGCGTGCACCACCACATCCAGCTAATTTTTGTGTATTTATAGAGACAGGGTTTCATCACGTTGGCCAGACTAATCTCGAACTCCTGACCACAGGTGATCCACCCCCCTCAGCCTCCCAAAGTGCTGGGATTACAGGCTTGAGTCACCCCATGCAGCCCTTTATGTGTTTTTAAAAGGTCTTCTTTTCTAGCTCTTGGAAATAAAATCAGAAATTATACTTTATGTGGAAAATTTGAGTTTACCTCATAACATTATAAAGTGTTCTGACAAAGCTCTTCAAAAGTCCATATGTTCATGGTGTTAAATAGATGAGGGGAAAATAGAACACTCAGAGCTCTAGCTCAGAAAGAAAATTCTCAGAATGTTAGGTTATTCTGTTCATTTTGGAGGCAACACAGGACAAGCAGAATGAAAGTGTGGTGTCATTTTGAGGGGAGAGGCAGCGGACGGAAGGGGCAGAGAGAGCTGGTGTGGAAAGAGTGGAGAGAGGATGAAGGTAGGAGGTATTTATATGACACTAAATCACTCCTGCCTCCCATACTCAAAAACAAGCTCCTTGAGGTCAGGAATTTCCCCTTCATTGTCTTCATAGACCCCCTCAGCAAACATAGCTTCGGGCTCATGCCTTCATGAATTGACTCATTTATTCACATGTTTCCTGAGCACTTACTATGTAGTCTTTCAACAACCAATATTTATTGTGTGCTGTTTTAGATGAAAGTCAGCATTGATGAAAGGATTCCTGATGTCCTGAAGTTTATATTCAGCGTTGGGAGAGGGTAGACAGAGACAGATAATAAGCAATTTTACATAATATAGAAGGTGGTCATCACTGCTTAGAACTGTGCTGTATAATGTGGTAGTCATGTAAATATATATAAAAATATGAAGCGGAGCATCATGGAGCCAAAGGGGTCTATTTTATGAAAGGTGGTCATGGATGGTCTGTCTGGCAAGATAACATTTGGGCAGGGACCTGAAGGAAGTGAGCGAGTGAGCAGGCAGATATCAAAAGAAGAGTGTTCCAGGCAGAGGAACAGCAGTTGCAAAGCTCTGAGCTGTATGGTAGGGGGTGAGTGGTAAACAAAACAGGCACAGTCATGGTTCATCCTCTTGGTGTTTTCATTTATATGGAAGGTAGACATTAATCTAGGCAACAAAGAAATTCATAATTAACAATCAAACTATGTTAGAGAATAAGTAGGGGAAGAGACTTAGGACTGGCTGATGAGGGAAGACCTCATGGAGGAGGTGTGAAGCCTGAGCACATGTATGGAGAGAAGAGGGCATTCCAGGTAGGAGAGCAGCATGGGAGAAGGTCCCTGGGTTGGGGTAAGTCTTCTAGGAACCCAAATGAAAGAAAACTGCTGGGGCTGGAATATAGTAAGCAAGGAAGGAAGTGGTCCAATATGTCATTGAAGAGGAAGCCAAAGGCCGGTGTTCTTGTAACCCACTCGAAGGAGTTTGATTTTTATTCTCAGTGCAGTGTAGCCCATTGATAAGAGATAAACATTGAGTGACATGATCACATTTGCAATTTGAATATACTTATTTTGTATTCTGCTGTGTGGAGAATAGATTGGGCAAGGGGCTGGGAATGGAAGTGGGGTGGTCAATTAAGTTGTCCAGGCAAAACATAATGATGGCTTGGACTGATGGAGTTAAAGAGAAATGAAAGATTAAGTTAAATTTTAAAATAAAGAGAAGTGAATGGATTTTGATAAATAAATTAGAGATAGAACTAACATTAAATAGTACATAAAAGGTACATGGAGAATGTCAGATGGACTGGATGGGTGGGTGAGTGGATGGATGGATGAGTGGGTGAACGAATGGCTGGTTACTAGTTCTCTGGCTTCCAGTGCAATTCTGGCAAGCCACTCTCAAACTTTAAAGAGAACAGAGTGATATCTAAGCTGGTACTTAGAGATGTTCCGGGACTTCTTCGGGTATATCCTTAGTTTCCCATGATTCCTTACTCATTATTTTAATGATGGAGTTCTGCTGGCGAAGGTATTATATTATTTGCCAATGAATGTTCTTGCCAGAAAACCTTACTGATAGTTAAGCATGCAACGGGAAGCAGTGTGTGGGGGGGATGGGGGGAGGGGCGGTGAGGGGCAAGTGTATGTTTATGTGTTTGTGTGTAATTACTACTTTATTCAGTGCCAGCAGTGGGAAAGAGTGAGTTACTTAGGGCAGTGCTTCTCAAATGGATTATGTACATCAGTCATCTGGGGATCTTGATAAAAGGCACATTCTGAATTGGCAAGTCTGGAATGGGACCTGACATTCTGGATTCCAACAGTCTCCCACATCATGCTGATCCTTCTGGTCCTCAGGTCCTACTTTGACCAGCAAGGGCTTAGAGCGGTGATCAGCAAGTGGCTAGATGGCAAATATTTTCAGCTCTGCAGGCAACAGCTCCAGAAACGCCCTGTGAGCTGCCTGCTCATGGAAACCCAGGAGTGGGCCTCTGTCTGTGACTCGATTTCCTCCTTAGCTAAGGAGACCTAGCTGGCAAGGCCTGCAACTGAGAAACACCAAAAATGGTAGGGAAAGAGCATTGGATTTTTCAAGTAAACCAATTTCCTTTAGGATAGAGGTCAAAAAAGCTGTACTTTGAAATTAGTCAGCTGTGGGTTCAATTCCATCTCCAAATGGTCTGTGAACCGGAGTTTCCTTAAGTACAAAACGGGGCTGAGCTGACCTTGGTAGTGTGTTATGTTTGTACATGCTCGTACAGGAAGCATTTAGTCCCAAACCTTCCAAGCACAGGGTAAATGAAACAAAGGACAAGTAGTGTACCCTTATGTTTTAAGGTAAAAAGGGTTTTTTGAGGTTTTGGAGGGTAGGTAGATGCTCTTGACATTCCTCTAACAAACCTAAATGTGATTATTTCTCCTGAGTGACTAAAACGGTAAAACTAACTGTGATTATCTTTGCCTCTATGGATTTAAGAGAAAACAAAACAAACAACTCACTCTGTAAACCTCAAAAGAAAAGCCCTACCCCTTGCCCCCTACAGATTTTCTTGCTGTTTGTTTCTTTACCTCAGTGTCTCCTACTAAAAGCATAATGAGTGCTGTTTTTGCTCCAGCAACAAGGCCCTGCACAAAGCCAGGCGGGAGGCCTGTGGATGAGGTGCTCTGCAAGCTGAGCCAGAAGGCTTAGGAAAATGCTTGCCAAACACTGATGTTTAACTAATTGGTAATGTCTGCGGAGTTGGCACCAGGAGAAAAGAAAGTAAAGAGGCTGGTGGATGTTGAGGAAGGAAGACAGACAGACTTGAAGCCAAGCCTCGAGTGTTTGGAGAAAGGGCCTGCCCACCATGGAGTTCAAGGAAGCTTGTCAAACTGTTTTGAAATGGTCGGTTAAACCCCTGAAGGACAGTGTGCCCAGATGGCCAGCATTTGTTTTAGCTGTGCAGGACAGCAAGAGACTGAGACAAGAAGATGAGCAAAGTCTCAGATGTACTCTCCTGAGTCCAGACAGCTTGGTGCAAAATTGTCCCGTGAAACCCTGTTATAACATTTTAGTGGCCCCAAACAGGGTGCTGGGACAGGGGAAATTCCAGCATGGGCCCCGTGCTGTGTTTGGAACCAGCCATCCTCTGATTGTTGAACTGAGGTAAGTCACTCACCCAGATGTTTCCCTCTTTCATGCTCAGTATCCTCTGGAGGAGGAGTAGAAGGAAGGGAGGGCTCCCCTCCTGCCATGTGATTCAGCACTGGCCAGTCCAGTGGATAGGATCCAATCAGCTGGGACCTCAAAGCAGTCTCCTTCCCCTTACTTCCTCCTGAGGGATGGAAGGGCCCGTTCCTCTCGAGGGGCTTCCATATTCCCCATGGTAGGGAGGGTAGAGATGGCTGCCTTAGGAGAAATAAGATTCTTATTTCTCCTCTATTTGCATCTGTCCAGTGGACCACTCCACATGGAGTAGTCTGATGTGTCCACTTTCAGAAGCAGCAACTTTTAAAACGCAGCCATTCTTCGTAAAACAAAAACGTAAAGACTCACCTCCGTAAGAACCCTTCTCTGGATCCGTTCTCATCATTGCAAGTTAGCGCTGATTGGGCTTCACCTCCTTCAGCCATACTACTCTCTTAGCTTTTCTCTTAGCGTGGTCTTTCTGAAGCTATATAAATAAATAAATAATCAATGTGTGGCTCTCTCCTGCTCAGAATTGTTCATTTGTTCAATTTTGAGCAGGAGAGAGCTCAAATGTGACAATGAGATCAGGAGTCATTGGAATATTACAGCTGGTTGGAGGACAAGTGGATACAACAGTTTTGAAAAACGATTTAGCATTAGTTAGTAAAGTGAAAGAGACATATACCTAGTGACCCAGAAAAAAAATAGCTATTTCCTAAGTATGTGTATGTGTATATGTGATGTGTGTGTATATACACATCTAGTGTATACATACACATCCTAGAAAAATGTGTACAAGAATGTTCCTAGCAACACTATTCAAATCAGCAATAGAATGCATAGGTAAAATCAAACAATGAAGTACTATACAACAATGAAATTGTATAGTAGAAAAACATGGATGAGGCTTAGGATTCATCCTAACATAGGGTCAGCAACAGAAGCATCTGTTTCTAACAACTGAAACATATATGTTTTTATTTACATAAATTTCAAAACATGCAAAACAGCCTTTTCCTTAATGGATAGAAGTGTGATAAAATTCAGAAGGAAAATGAGGAAATGATGAAATGGACAATGGAGTTACTTCTGAAGGAGGAGGAAATGGGAAAGGAGACTTCAAAGGATAACATGATACGCTTTGTCTTAAAAGTATGTGAGGGAATTTCGGGGATGATGGAACTATTCCATATATTGATCATAGTGGTTTTTCCATGACTGTATACATTTGTTAAAACTCATAGAACTGTATGCCACAAAGGGTGAATTTTGTAGTACGTAAAGTATAGCTCAGTTGAAAATACCCATGTTAAAGAAGAGTATGTGGCGGGCACACAGATAATGTTTATTATTTTTTTAGATACCTTATGTGTACTTTATATCCTTTTACGGCTACACAAGGTACTCAAAAAAGTGATTTTTAAAACCCCTCAGTGGCTCGCCATTTTCTCGGGTTAGGGTCAGATTGTTTATGTGGCCTATGTAGCCCTTCACGTCCTGGCCCCTGCTCCCCTCCCCTCCCTGAGCAACCCACAGACCCGTGGCTGCCTCTCCCCTTCCTGTCTCAGCACTGACCTTGCTGGCTTGCAGCTGTCCATGGACTTCTCTATGTCCCACTAGGCTGAAGGCTGCCTGAGTGTTATCTACCCCTTATGTCCCCTGGGTCTGGCACATCCTAGGAGTTCAGAAGGATTTGTGCAGTTTTGTTGAGATATGCAGGCATCCCCTTTGATTTTGTAGGGGAAAAACAATGGGAAGAAATGGGTAAGACGTGGAGAGCCTACATGGTGATAATTACTTCAGACTTGGCCAGTTCTACAGGCCAAGGGTTTACTAGATTCCTGTTACTGTGGTAACAAATTACCACACATTTAGCGGCTTGAACTAACACAAGTTTATTATCTTGTAGTTCTGGAGATCTGACATCCAAAATGGTGTCTCATTGAACTAAGATCAAGACTTTGGCAGTGCTGCATTCCTTTCTGGAAGCTCTAGGGGAGAATCCACTTTCTTATTTCCAGCTCCTAGAAGCTGCCTGCATTCTTTCACTTGTGGCCACTTCCATCTTCAAAGCCAGCCATGGCCAAAGTCTTTCTCACATTGCACTGCTCTGATTGTAACTCTTCAGGCTTCCTCTTCCACTTTAAAAGAGTCTTATAACTACAGCAGGCCCACCTGGATTATCCAGGATAATCTTATTTTTGGGTCAGCTGATTAGTAATCTCAATTCCGTCTACAACTTAAATTCCCCCTTGCCACATAGCATATTCACAGCTTCTGGAGATTATGATGTGAACATCTTTGAGTGGGGTGGGGGAGGCATTACTCTGCCTACTGCCTGCGGTGAAGAACTAATAAAATTATCCACTGAAATTTAAGAGGGTGACAGCATGTAGCAAATGTCACTTCGTGGTTTCAGGATCATATGGACTTTCGTTTTAACTTTTATACCCTAGAAGCAAACCCTAAGACAAGGATTTGAATGCATATAGCTTTTGTTTTGTTTGTGTGTTTGTTTTACATAATTGCCGTAAACACAGGTGGAGAAATAGAGATAAGGAAGTAAAGATACCCAAAGAAGAGTGTGTTTTAAGGTAGTTATTCTGTGTGCAAGTAGAACTTAACCTGGGGAACTATGAGAAGCAATGAAAAATACAAGCCTCAGAGTTATCCTCCAATAAGCATCAGTTAAGGGTTGAGTGCTGCTCTTGGGAGAACTTCATTCCCAGGACCTGTGGACCACATGGGCTCCAGGGCCAAAGAAAGCCCTCAAGCAAAGAGATACAAGTGTGGGTAGTTGGAAGTCAGGGCAGGACATACTGAGAAAGTCAAGGCCAAGGGGAAGATCGATACACAGATAGATAGATATAGATAGATTTATATATGTGTGTGTGTGCGTGCACGCACACATCTGTGTATCTCAAATTATTAAAGTCTTCTGGTAGTTTCTCTGGTGATAATTTATTTAATCTTTGTAGCACTTTGCCCCGCAAGAGCAATGTATGTTTGAAATCTGCCATATATAATGTGAAAATGCTTGACCAACTGATTTGGTTAGCAAGTACTCTCTGGCTAACATCCAGAAGTGCTACAGTTTTCTGTATATTTTATTTTGATAAATTTTGTTCTAGAACAAGGAAAAGATACAGACACTTAAAAAAAAAAAAAAAGCGGATACCACTTTCATGGCCTGCAAATTATAAAAATTTTGTGTCAGGATTCTTTTCTGCCAGGTAGGAATTTGAGAGGGGCAAAGAAGAGCTCAATTTAATTTCCCTCAGGGTCTTTGCTGAAGGGACAAGAACAGAAATCTGGATTCAGTTTTGTTAGTAAAAATAATCTTTCCACCAGAAAATGTAAAAAGCTACATTGTTCAGGATATTTGGACCTATTCTTTTCAATACAGACTGATAGGTGGGGGAGGGGAGGGGAGATTTTGAGCTGTACAGTTTTAATGAAATGTTTAAGGTTGAAATAATGGTTCTATACAGCTCTTGACATGATTTATTTTATTTTCTGTCAATTTGCCTAAAATGTGTAATGTTGTGGCATTCCACTGAGGGAGGGCTGCAAAGGGCTCTCACTGAGTCATGGATTATAATTTATATCTAGAAAGTCTACACATTCCATAATTATGGTGTGCTATGAATTAGTAGAGTAATATTGAATATCCCTAAACCCCTTATTATGGCTTCTCACTTGAAATATGTTTTCAATATACATTTATTCAGCAGTGCTTAAACATGGCAAGTCATAAACACATGCTTTTTAAATCATGTGGCTACATTTTCTTCCTGCTTAAATGTAAGATCAGATGTTATTAACAGCAGAGGGGCGCGGGATGAAAGGAGAGTGAAGCTGTTAAAAAACAAATAGCATTTTTCATTTTAAAAGATATGTCTCCTATTTATGATACTGTTTCCGCAAAGCAAAAGAGGGAAGAGTATTTTAGAGTGTTGTGGTAGTTTCTCTAGTGATAATTTATTTTATCTTTGTAGCACTTTGCCTCCCAAGAGTGTTTGAAATCTGCCATATATAATGTGGAAATGCTTGACCAACTGATTTGGTTAGTAAATGGTCTCTGGCTAACATCCAGGAAGAGGAGCTAAATATTTAACTCTCAGACTATTATGAACTTGGTCCAAATGTCTGGAGCCCTAAAGAGGCTTCCTATAACTGCTTCTAATGCGAGAATTTAACTTCATTCTTTGTTGAGAGTGGCTCAGACACCGAGCCACAAGATGAGGGAATTCCTCCCAGGGAATACAATTGGGCATTTTAGAAAGAAAGGCATTGCTTTCCAGGACATTTGAAGTTCACTTCAGAGGCTGGCCTCAGTACCTCTACCACTCTTGAACCAGCTTGAGACCTATGCTTGCAATTCAGGATTGCTGACACTAGGTGGCAGGCAATACTGAGGTCATGCCAAACTGGTGTAGCTAATGAGCCAGAGGTATTATATTAAAAACTCAAAGAGAATTCTTTATGAAAGAATGATACTTGCCAAAAATACTCTAGAGGCTACCTCCGTTTTTAAATCTAATGCATTCATTGTAAAGTCCATATTAATGTACACTAACAAAAAGCTCTATTTTTATAAATAAAGTGAAAATAATTATGCAGTTTTATAGGAAGGGGACACATTACTTTGTTTATATAACCATAATATTATACTTTATGCCAGTATTCAATAAGATGTTAGTTTTGTAAATGTTATGTTTTGCTAACCGTGAAAAAAATATGAAATGAAATAGATAAATATATTGGTATCAGGAAATACTGGAATATGGGAGGATTGTAATAGCACCGAAGTCAATCTAAAACATTAACGAGCCAAACTTAATGCGTGATTAGTTGCCTGGCTAGTGGTGTATTATTTCACAAGAGGATAGCATTGTTTATTATTTTGCATCTTGGGCTTTTAGTTCCCCATGGGTAGTATAGCACATGGAATGCAAGATAAAGTTTGGATATGTTTGATTAGTGAGAAGTGAGAGAGGAGATTGTATCTTATGTGCCAGCCAGTAGAGTAAGTACTTACTTTGCAAATGATATATCTAGGTTTCTACTTTGTTGCTTTCATTCTGCCCAATCATTGGCAGAAATCATAAAACGATCCCATAGAGGGAGAAAAAGAACCCACATGATTCTATTAGACAGTACTAAATGAAAAAGAAAACCAATTACAAAGTTTAAGTTTAAAGCGGGGACTATCTGCATAAGTAAGTTTTAAATTATGTAATTGAAAGCATGTTTTAAAGTAATGTAAACTCTTGGGCAAGAGTAAATACCTTACTTCCTAACACTTCAATGCTTTGAATAAATCTTTAATTAAATCCTGGTTTTCTCACTTGTGATGGCGAGACTGATTCCCGTTGAAACTTTCAGCGCTCTTAGGGGGCTTCTCAGAGTTCCTCCTCGGAAGCAGCAATAAGCCCTTGCTCATGTCTAGCAATTTAAGAAATGTTTTTACTATGTGCCAGTTGAAGAAATGCCTGACTTTATTTGGCTCAATGTAGCTCCAACTTCCGAGAGAATTAAAAGTTCAGTTTATTATTTTATAATCAATCATCAGAAAATGAGAATATTAACAGTACAGACTTTGGAATCAGCCCATGTGAGTTGAAAACCCAGCTTCACCATTTGTTGACCTAAGACTTTGAGCAAATAACCAAGGGCATTTGTTAAAGGTGAGTAATCAGAGTACCTACCTTAATGGTAGAGCAGGTTGGATGGGAACCTATGTACCATGCTTGGGTACTTTGTACCTGGTACATAATAAGTACTATATTCAATAAATATTCGTTATTATTACTATTATTAATGGGTCCTCAGTTACCTTGCTGAGTCTGAGAAGTACTCAGGGTTTTCACGCTTTTTTTCCTTAATAGCGTAAGTAGAGAAAGGTCACTGCTCACAAGCCCTGTGGGAATGTCACGTGTGCTTTTCCCGCTCTTTCTGCTTTTCCTTCTTCCTTCAAGTATCTGAGTGTAACAGGTTCCCTTATCAGTGGCTTTCCTGGGCCCCCCGGCACAGTGTCTGCTGAACATACCTGTTTGGATACATTTCTGTGACACAGGCCATAGCTTTTGTTTGTTTCTTTTTTTTCAGAGGAAACTTTGTGAAACACACTGAACCACATTTTAGGTTTGTATTTTGTTTTATCCAAAGAGCCCTTACCTGTTGGCTTTGGGACTAGCGCCTAATAGTTGATCATCTTTAACTAAAAGATGGGACAGGCTAATGCTGGACTGCCAGTGCACTGAACACTGGAAGAAGTTCCAGCTTCTGCTGAGGAGGTGGAGGCCATCACTCCTCCAGTAACCCTTCCTTCAGGGGCACCCAGATGTGTCATTCTGAAGCCCAGGCCATATTCTGTATGCTTGCCAGTAAAGTGAATGAAAATGATCAAAATAGCCATGTGGCTATAGGAGAAACAAAATGGAGCAAACTGGATGTATCATATTAATGATATGCAATGGAAGGAGGAGAAAGTAGTTAGGTTTGGGTTTCCCAGTGAAGGAAAAGCAGTAAGGACAGGGACTTGGTTTTCACTCCACTATTAGCCAGGCCAGCTGAGTGTTCTGTTAGTTACTTAATGTATCAGGGCTTTGGATCAGTCGTTCTAAAACTTGTTCCTCTTTTCTTTTTCTTAATTAATGAATTTTGATGAGTTCTGGAATGGAAATCTTTTGGTTGGGGTCAGTGGTCACTTGCTTGGAGTGATGTCAGGGCAGTATTGTCTGGTGTTTAGGGACACAACCTAACATTATATCTTGACTCTACCACCTGCTGGCCATGTGACATCGGTCAAATAACCTCTTCATATCTCTGTGTCTTTATCCCTTTTTTAAAATTATTACTGTGCTTTAGGTTCTGAAATACATGTGCAGAATGTGCAGGTTTGTTACATAGGTATACAAGTGCCATGGTGGTTTGCTGTACCTGTCGGCTCGTCATCTTCATTAGGTATTTCTTCTAATGCTATCCATCCTCTAGCCCCCACAGCCCCCGACAGACCGTGGTGTGTGATGTTCCCCTCCCTGTGTCCATATGTTCTCATTGTTCAACTCCCACTTATGAGTGAGAACATGTGGTGTTTGGCTTCCTGTTCCTGTGTTACTTTGCTGAGAAGGATGGTTTATAAGTTCATGTCCTTAGCAGGGACATGGATGAAGCTGGAAACCATCCTTACCTCTTAAATGAGAAAGAATATGAATCCCTGCTTCATTAGGTTGCTGGGCAAATGGAGTGAATACAGATGGTTCCTGACTTATGAGGTTAGACTTAGAATTTTTCTTATTTTACAATGTTATCAGGGTATTAAATGCATTTCAACTTAGAATATTCTCAACTTGCAATGGGTTTATCAAGATGTAGCCCCACCCTCCATTGTAGGTCAAGAAACATCTGTACAAAGAAGTGGCTTATAAGAGTTCCAGATACAGAGAAAGCCATTAGTGAAGGTGAGGAGGACATAAAGATGACAACAATGATGCCAGGGTTCCCCATCCACTCTCACCTACCCACTATAGTAAACAATCTTTTTCCTCCTACCTGCTGTTAATATCTCACCATTCAAAACATATTCAGTAGAACCCAAGTATTAGGGTTTATAGGGAAACAAAAAAATTAACTTAATATCATTTTAAGAGCAGGAGATAAAGCCAAGAGTAGGTTAAGTAACTTTTCTAAAGTCACATAGCTAGTTACAGACAAAGTCAGACCTAGAAACCATAGCATGCAGAATTCCAGTCTAATGCTAATAATATTTGTCGTGCTAAAGACATGACACGGAATAATGAATATTAAAGTGTGAATGCCTCAGAAGACTTAGGAGGGTCAGTTCCTTGAAGGTTGAAATGGAAGTTAGGTTATGCCAGTTCATTACAACCCCACAAGCTAGCTTACAGAAAAAACCCACCGTGGGGGAAAAAAGACAAAATGAAATTGAGGCACTTGGAGGAGGGTAAAATGTTTTAAATCAAACCATTCCTTAGAAAGTATAGTACAAACCTAGATAAGATTTGTGGTTTCAAAAAACAAACAAACAATCAAATATTTTTATCTCTGGGCTCTGGTGGATCTAGGGGAATTCGTTTGTTACAGCTAAAGTTAAACTGCAGGGAAAATAAAATGCAGATGTGTTGCTGTGTTAAGCAAATGCAGCTGAGTCTTTCTGGAAGAAACGTTCTCTCAGAAACTTATCATCGGGAGCATAAATGGTGGGAAGTTTGTGGGGTAAGTGGCAAAGGGTTCTTCATGGGAGTTTTATGAAAGTCACTGTGAAATAGGATTTTTAGAAGTCCTAGGAAAAGAAAGTTGGGGAGTTTTCCAGTGAAATTTTCGATTGAGAAAGAAAAGAAACCCACATTGTGCTAAGCAAGATGGTGGATCCAGTTCAGAGAAATTGAGTAAGAGACGAAATTCCCAGAATCATGAGAAACACTAGTCAAAGACTTCCCCTGGGGAGCACCCGGATCAAAAAGCTGACTCCGGGTCCTCTCTCTACAGGTTGCTGAGGAGGGGCCTGCTGCAGTTGGAGGCTGGCAGGGGTGGTTTGGAACTGAATCAAGAAAAGACCCCAAACCCACAGGGACAGAGGAAGTTGAAAGAGGGGTTTGGCTTAGTGGAAGGGAAGGGAGGTTGGTCAAGAAAGGCCTGCTGACAGGAAAGCGGCTGACAACAAGAAGCATCTGGAAAGGGCCATTTGATGCTTTAAACTCATGCCAAGCTAATTGAGTAATGTGAGCTTATGTTCTTGTAAATTACTTCAACTGTATATAGCTCTTCCCCTGAGATTGTCTTACCCGGCTGTTCAAAATTGGTTGTGTGTTTGAATAGTCCCTGAGTGTGCTGCACTCTGTGTGTGTGCGTGCCCACACAAACGTCGCTTATTGATATAGTCTACATTCGCAGTACTATGCACCGACTCATTCAGTTTTCACAAAATTCCCATATTGCCGATGTAGTTACTGAGGGTCTTGTGGGGCTGCTTGACTGTGGTGCCCTTGATCCTAACCCCACGTTGCCGTATCATGAAAATGCCTGTGGAATGAGGGGACTGTGGGTTTGAGTGTGTATTTCTGCAGCTCCCTTTTATAAGGAGGCTCTCTTCTATGGGCCCAACTCTGAATCATGATGCACTTTGATTTATGACTCTCTCTTTGAATGCCTGGAGCAGAACCCTTCAGTTCATAAAGCTGAGGACAGAAGTTTTAACTACAATCAAAATGAAGAATCTTGCTCTTCTTTACCCAGGGCCTTCTCCCAACCTGTATCTCCTACCCCTTTTCTTTCCTCACAGACAGCCCCCAAAATCTCAGCCTGCCTATTTTGTTTTTGCATGGAAGTCAGGATATCTAGGTCAGTTTATCCAAGTAGAAAGTGCTACTTTATTGAGTTAACTCTGTGTAAACTGCTGCCTCTTTATAGAAACAAAATCCCTTGTGTGTAGGATATTGTCTCTGGAAGTTTTCAGGGGCTTCCAAGTAATCAGTTAGATTTAAAATCAACAATGAAAACTTTATTTTTTTAAAGCAATGGTGTTTTCCAGTAACAAGTGTCTTTTTCACTGTTTTATCAGACACTAAGTCAATTCAACCTTTTTAATTGTGAAAGGACTTTAAAATGCCCAATGCTACTACATCAGTGTCCAGAAAGATTGGAATCCACCTGCCAGGATGGGAGACTTACACCCATTTCATAGTTATATAGAACTTTCTTGTTATTCCTGTAATTTGACTCAGTTATGTCATTAAACCCATCTGGTTATCAAAAGGAAAGGGAAGCATTTGCTAAGCATCATTTTGAATTCTGTCTTTACATCAGGGTTTTAGATGTCTTATAATTGTGATTTTTAAAACGTATTAACATAGAGAATTACTATTCATAATAATATTCTTCAACAGTTTAGAGCAGTGCTACTCAAAGTACGGTCCATAGACCAGAGATGTTTGGTGTGCTATTTGTTACTAGGCCCCACAAGTTAGGGCCTGATGTGGACACTAGGCATTTAGAAACTTTAGCAATTTGATACTGCTACAACATTTAAGCAGCATTTCCTTTTCCTAGTAGTTCATCTTTATGTATTTTATAAAAGTATTTGTCCATGATAGATTAGAAATGGAGGGAAAACACTAGCATCATGGTCCTTCATCACAGTAGTTGGAGGAAATCTGTTGTATAACATACATCATTTCATTTAGTGCAACACCAAATGAGATGCTATACAACAGGTTTTGTGAGGGAGATAGGGATTGCATTTTAAGCCTCATTTTTCAGGTAAATATACTTGGGTTCAAAGAGGTAAAAGCAGTTGATATCACATTTTAGTTCCTCTTACCCACAGCCAGCATTTTCCAAGATACTACTCTGCTAATCACAGACAAGTTGAAGCAAGCTTAATTACAAATAGTCTTGCCAAAGCTTTTTAAAAGGTTTCTTTGTGTATAACTAACCTGGAATGATCTATGAACAGATAACCATTGATGACATTTGAGTTCTCGCAATTCATACAACCATTTAGATACCAACAAACTGGCCAGTTCCCTGTGCTTTCCAAAACAGTTGAAAGATGCTAACTGCGTAGAAGTTTAAGGTTTGAAAGAGACCTAAGGGAAACCACATAGCTCCCTGGCAATGATCCCTCCGGTGGACACATCAGTTACCATGGGAAGAATGTCTCACGGTTGACAGCATTCTATTTGGGGGCAGCAGGGACAATTAGAGAGTCCCCACCTCTACCTATTTAATTCCTACCTGTTGGCCCTATATCTACCTTCTCAAGGTACTGAGAATAATTCTCAGTATTTGGTCATAGTCATTGTGTCCCTTCTGAAACGTCTTCCTCTACTTGAAACCAAACATCTCTAGTTGTTTCAGTGGTTGCTTGTGTGGTATGGCTTCAGGAATGCCCCTCACCCACAGACTCACCACCTGGTGACACTCTTCTCTCTCTTTTTTTTTTTTTTTAATTTTTTTGGGCCTGTTTTTTTCCCTTT
>NW_012101465.1:4685011-4687477 GCF_000951045.1 Mandrillus leucophaeus
TTCCCTCCGTGCTCCTGTGTGTGCAGTTGCCATTGCTCTGAGTAGCGGGTAAAGCCTTGGGCCAGGGCTGTAAAGGTCAGACAGAACACCTCTCTGCATTGTTCCTGTCCTGCAGCTCCTCCCTGGGTAGCTACAAGCCCACAGACCAAGGGCTGCACCCCTCTCTCCTCCCTGCGCAGCACACGGCCTCCCTTCCAGATCCTTCATCGACAACAATTTATGGAAGGCTCAGGATGTACCAGGCACTCTTCTGGGTGCTGGTGATAGCATGTGAAGAATTCTTGAAATTGCTGCCCTCCTGGAGCTTATATCTTTTGGGTAGGTTTGGGGAGAAAGATAATAAAGAAGACAAAACAAGAAGTGAAATAAAACCAGGAAGGGGAATCAGGTTGTAATTTTTGATGAAGTAGTTAAGGAAGGCCTCATGAGAAGGTGACATGTCACGTCAGTAAAGACTCGAAGGAGGTAAGGGAGACAGCGGATATCTGGGAGGGGAGAGGGGGAGAGAGGACACCCAGGCGAAGGGAACAGCCAGTGCAGAAGCACTTAGAGTATGTCCTGGCGTGTGTAGGGACCATCAAGAAGGCCAGTGTGTCTACAGGGGAATACATGATGGGGCCCACAGCGGGAGAAGGAATCAGAGACCACAGGAAGAGATCCTGTTCACATGGGCTTTGGAAGGCTGTATGCAAACTCTAGCTTTTTTCTCCAGCTTCGATGGCATCAGCTGTTTTGCGCAGAAGAGTGCCACACTGGGGTGAATAGCACCCAGGTGTCTGCTCTGTCGAGCACAGACTGGAGGGGAGGGCAGGGCAGAGGCAGAGAGAGTGTGAGGAGGCTGTAGAAGCTAACCCGATGAGAGACGCTGGGGCCCTGGAGAGCAGGGATCAGTGAGTGGTCGGGAGGGGCCCGTATTCACAGGCCTCTCCACCCCTCACACGTTCAGGCCCAGTTGCAAAGTAGCTGTGGAAATCGAATGGGGATCAGAATGTCAGCAACTCGTTTCTAATAGTCACTGTCTAGTCTGAGAAACGGATTAGTGCCAGAGAAAAGCTGTTTTCTTTTGAACGGAAAACAAAGAGTACCCTTTTAACAATAATCGAAGCAACATAGGGTCACTGCAGATAATTTGGAAAGTACTGAAATTTGTAAAGAAGAAAATACAAATCATAATTCTAGGTTGTAGAAATGTCTTATTAATATTTTTTATTCTGATTTTTTTCTCTGCATACACACACATATTTAAATTTTCCTTACCTCATGTTTTAGTTTAACATTGTGAATATTTCCTCAGTGTCATCAAATAGTCTTTGAAAAGATTGTTTTAATGGCAGCATAATGTTCCTTCCTACTAGTGTGAGTTAATTTATATAGCCATTTGCTTAGTGGAGGGTGGGGCTTACAGGTCCAGCCTTGATGGGCTTCCTAAAACTTTACCCCCAAATCAGATAAGCTTAGCTGCCTGGTCACAGCAGGGCTGATACCTGAAGGCCTCCTCCAAGGGCAGAGCCTGCTCCTGGGAGCTTCTGTGTCATGGAGAACAGGCCCATGTTCCCTTTCCTGCAGGCAGACACACATGGAGAAGGCCTGGGAGAGTTTGAACCCAGAATTCTAAGAGCCCTTACTAAGACTCACCGATATAAGCCTCTCTTCTTCCCTGGGAAAATGAGTAAGAGAGGTAGAGAAAGAGGCCAGGAGTGTCACCCTGGTGAAAGGCCTGTCTATACATGAATACCCAAGACCAGAAAAGCAGAGGTCTCCTCCCGCTATTGGAATTTCAGCAGACTAATGAATGTCAAGTACTTAGTCCTGGTAAATGCTCAATAATTGCCATCTTCCCCCTTCCACTACTGTTTCCAGGAAAATACCAAAATTTCATAAAGTAAATAGTCCCATGTGCCAATTTAATGGGCCAAGTCGAATTATTGGGCAGTCATTGCTTTTCTACCAACCTAGTGAACCCCCTGCAGAATGCAGGATGAGTTCAGTGGGTTCCCCTTGGATGTTGTAAGTCATCCTTCTCACCCTGTATAAGCTGAATATACTCAAAAGAAGAAAGATCAGTGATCCCCCAAGTTGGCAGTGTCTTGGTAACCTTTGTTGGAGTTTAATAATTGTTTATGGATGGATGTATGGATGAATAGATGGATGGACAAATGGGCATAGAGAAGGCAGAGAGGGAAGAAAGGAGGATAGAGAGTGGGTGGGTGGAAAAAAGGGTAAATTAAGACAAAGCCATTGTATCCTTTTTCTTCCTATGAAGAGATATGTGGGAAATAATGATTTTACATAAGTCAGTGTAGTCTTTTTTCTCAGGTGAAATACAAACCCAATATAAAAACCCCTCATTTCTGTTGGAAGTAAGTAAAGAGACACATCATGATCTTAACAGCATATTTTATCTGTTTGATCCCGAAAAAGGAAGATGGGTGATTTTCTAGCTTGAGTGACATAAATCTGTGCCCC
>NW_012101465.1:4690414-4725460 GCF_000951045.1 Mandrillus leucophaeus
AAAGTCCATCCTAAAATAAGAGAGTCCCATTAATGGATCCTGGTATTCCAGAGGTGGTCTGTCCAGACTACAGGAAAATGATCATCTTCCTCGATCCATACACTGTATTTCCTATAGTGTAATCTAAGACTGCATTACTTATTTTGTATCCCCATCACATTGATGTCTTATACAATTGACTCAAACAATATTAGTTTGAACTGTGGATCCATTTATATATGAATTAGAGTGAACTGTGTGGGTCTATTTATATATGATTCTTTTTTCAACCAAATGTGGATCAAAAATACGGTATTTATGGGATGCAAAACCCACATATACAAAGGGCTGACTTTTCATACACACAGGTTCTGCAGGGCCGACTGCTGGACTTGAGTTTGCACAGATTTGGGTATACACAGGGGTCCTGAAATCCCCTGCATATACTGAGGGACAACTGTAAAAGGATAAGAATGCTAAGTCCTTTTCATATGAATTTCTTGAGTTGATTGGTTCTTTTATTTATTGACCCAGTGATTTATTAATTGATCAATTCCTTCCTTCACTCACCATCCAATGACGCATCCAGCTAGCCAGGCCATGGAATTCTGTAATATCTGCTTCGTGATTTTAATCCTGTAAGATATTTTGAGAAGAAATCATGCTTTAGTGGAAGGAAAGCAGTTTAGGCTTTTTAATCTTCCTAGTTAATTTGATCTGGAGCCTCAGTGTCTGGGCAGGCCCCAACTCTTTGGTCTACACCTCAGGATATGGTTACCCAATTAACTAATTCCCAACTAGCTAAACTCTCTAGAATCTGGTTTATCAGTGAGCTCCCTGGATAGACACTTTGTTATTTTTAACTTCCACCCTCATCTTCCTCCCCTTTTAGAATCCCTAATTAAGGAGGTCTCTCTACTGTGAATTTTGTGACCTCTGTTTCCTTAGTAACCAGATTGCATATCTGATTTTACCCAGCATCCCAGCTTCTGATGGCATGGTCACAGCATCCTATAACCACTAAGGTGAGACATAGGCACCAAGAAATAGTTACCAGACATTTTATATGGGTTGCCCCAGGGTGCCATGGATGGAGGAGGAGTGAGAGAGAGAGCATAACATTATTTCACATGTTATAATAAGCATGTATGATTTTTGTAATTAAGAAATGTAATAATAGAAAAGATTAAAGAGAAGGAAGAAATCACTCCTACTAGCTTGTTGGCTAGGACTCATTCAGGTCATGCTGGGGCCTTCCTCCTTAATGGCTGTCTGACTTAACTCATGACCCACTCATTTCTTAGCGCCTTGCATTCTGGCTTCTACCCCAACCACTCTGCAGAGGAAAAATAAATGCTTTTCTAAAGTTCTCTAACGACCTAAATCAGGGGTCAGTAAACTGTGGCCTGTGGACCAAATCTAGCTGGTCACCTGCTGTTGTAAATAAAGTTTTTTTGGAACACAACCATGCCTATTCATTTATACTCATTGTCTAAAGCTGCTTTCCCAGGGCAACCACAAAATTGAGTAGTTGTGACAGAGACTGTATGGCCCACAGAGATCATTTGGCTGACCCTTGCTCTCTATCAATAAATCCATTTATTTTAGCCACTCTAGTGGCCCTGAATCCCTCCTCATCCTCCTCAGCCTCTCAGCTGCCTTTGGCTCTCTCCACCAATTCTTGAAAATACTTTCCCTCACCCACTGTGACCGAATTTTATTTTTCTCTCCTTCTCTCTCTGACCAGTCTTTTTTCTGTGTTTCGTTCTGACCTTTACTCTCCTGTAATCATGCGTGAGGACACAGATTTCTGTCTTTTGTGTTCCTATCTACCTCTCCAGTGCTTGCAACAGTCCCTGGCATGTATGTTTGTTGAATGGATGAATGAGTCTAGCTCTGTCTGGAGGAAAGTTGAATCAGAATTCTTTCACGTCATCTTGCAAAAAAAGGCCAGTTCAAACTTTACAAGTGAGTAAGTGGATGCCCCTGACAGTCAAAAAGGGAGAGTTTAGCTTAGAATCATGAACATTTCCCCTTACACAGCCGAAAGCCTGGATATTTTAGGGAACTGCTTTCTAGTCCATTGGCTCCGACACCTGACTCCTTATTGTGATATACTGTGAATATGTGCATGATGTAAGCAAACAGTGTAAATATCCTCCTTTTTACTTTGGAATTTGGTCTAGTCTCCAATGGCTTTACAGAACCACCCTCTGGCCCCTTCCTCCCCAGACTCCTGAGCCCCTCTGTGGCCACCACCATGGTACTAGCTGAGAACTCTGCTATTCATTTCGTGGGAGGTGGCTATATTTCCACCATCTTTGCATAGCTGACCTCGATCACGTTTGTTAAATAAATTGTCATCTGAAGAAGGAAGAAAGGATGTAAGAGAGAAAAGGAAAGAAGGAGAAAGGAAAGTTAGGCGAAGCTCTAGCCTTTTATTAAGATTAGGGCTGGCAAAGAAGTGGTTTTACTTTGTGTGCTAATGCTGATCAATTAGTAGTGGTTGTATCATTGGATTCTGAGGCTGTATTCGTGAGAAGAGCTATGATCAATTAATATGTCTGCTTTGGGTGTTGAAAGAAAGACAGCTGTGGCTTACAGGCCGTGTTTTTCCATTCCACTTGCAGGCTAATAAAGTATATTAAAAAATCTTAAAAAATGATTATGCGAGTAGAATATTAGGTGCCTGCCTTTGGGGGCCTCCTCATCCCTTAGTAAATGACTGGATTTTTCATCCTATCAAAATTAAACCCAATGGGATAGAGGTAATTTTTCCAAAGGAAAGTAGGGTGGTGGTAAGGTGGAGAAATAGATGCTAAGTACTGCTCCTCCCAATCAACCAAACTGTCTAGGGTCCACCACAGGGAGCAGTCAAGAGTCTGGGATTCCTACTGTAGTATTAATAGAAGTTGTTCAGTTGTCTTAACTCATCTAAGAATGGCCTGAGACAGTTAGAATTTAGCCAAAATACAAAATTTGATGTAATGAAGCTTTGCAGCTATGTGTGCTGATATTTCTGAAAAAGTCATCATCCCTTTGCCCTCCTCTGTTCCCTTGTGCAATGATCATTTCCATGGGTGTGGCTGTGAATGTGCCTAACAGCATTAGTAACTGCCTTGGAGCAGGTAATTAGTAAAATTATGGAGCGCTTACTAAGGGCCCTCCCAAGTCCTTACATCCATTGTCTTACATAATCCTTACAGCAACTCTGTGAAGTGTTTAGTATTGTTTCTGTTTGCGGACAGGGAATCAGAATCAAGTGGTTTGTTGCATAGTTGGTGGTGATGGTGGTAATCTGATTCCCAAGCCTGTGCTCTTAATCACTCACAAATTCAAGATTCTAACATTTGTATATACCCATGGACACTCAACTGCAGGTGATTTTACCGCTTAAGAAACATCGGTAATGTCTCTTGACATTTTTAGGTATTACACCTGGAAGAGATACTAGTAGAGCCAGGAATGCCACTAAACATCCTGCCATACGTGGGATGGGTCTTGTGACAAAGAATATTTGGCTGAAAACGTCAGTCATGCCAAGGTAGAGACACTCATATGTATATACACATGTACATGTGGTTTGGGACCACCTAAAGTATCCATAGAGCTTTGGGATCTGAACAGACAAATGACTTGGCTCTTGAAAGACAAAGCTCACTGTGAGTAGGAATCAGCTGTTAATGTTTTCTTAATTAACTAGGCGTTGCCAGAAAGTATTTTTTCCTAAAGGTACCTCCCCGCCCCGCCACCAGCTTCTACTCTCCTTGACATACATCCTCCAAATAAGACAGAAAATTCAGTCTGTTCAGGCGGTGAAAAGAATTAAACCCTGTACTTCAAGATGGCCCTTCCATGAGTGCCTCAATAACTCTGCAGCTTGGAGGGGCAGTGTGGCAAATCCACTCATTCTGGGTGGTTGGCCAAGGGGGTCACAGTTGTTCTATAATCAGATTATGTTGCTATATCTGCCCATTGGCCATCTGTGGCCATTTCGGGAACTATTAAGCAAGCAGTGCTGACCTAAGTGAGATGGACGATAGCAATGTTCCTTGGAATGATAGATGGACCAGAGGGAGGGTGTAATAGCCTGCCAGTAGGGGCTAGCAGATGGGCAACTTTGACAAGAGAAGAGCAGTCAGCTCCCCACAGGGATGAGCAAGATGGGAAATGCAAAAGTAACCTTCCATAGAATGCACCCCGATGATCTTCAGTGAAGAGCAAGAACCAAGCCTGTGACAGACAGACGCAAGCTTCACGTTAGAAACTGCATATGGCTTGGCCATGTATTGAAAAAGCCTTTATGATCCCTTCCTTGAAGCTATTTTAAAGAGCAATGAAAAATGTGTGCAATCATGATGTATAAAGATGTTCATTGCAGCATTATTTATGCTAGCATAGAGTGGGTAATAAAGGACTGACGGGAAAAGAATGGCTATACAAATTAATTCACGCTCATAGAAGGGAACACTCTACTGGCATTGAAAGTAATATTCTTCCAAAGACTATTTAATAACATGAAGAAATATCTACAATGTTAAGTTTAAATGAAAAGCAAGATCAGAAAAACTGGGTATATGCTTTTGTTGAAAAAAATATGTAAACGCGTAGAAAAACAGAATAAAATGAATCAAAATGTGAATAGGGCTTTATTTTGAGGGCGTAGATAATTAAGATTTATATTTTCTTCTTAGCAAGTTTCAGCACTTTCTAAATTGTCTACAGTGAGCCCATGTTGTTTTTTAAATGATACTTTTGTAAAATTTCAAAACAAAGAAACTCTTCCCTGGCACTAATAAGAGGTTCTCATACTATATGGAGACTCTGGGAAATTAGTTACCCAAGACGTAGTTTAGCAGCTATCTTCACCAAAAACCAGTTACTACCTGGAAGATGACTTCAGTTAGTTCATCTCATGCCCTGTGTTGCTTGTCACACACTGATGTTTAGCTGAACACCAAAAAATCCTCCTCCTCTTCCTTCTCCTGGTAGACTGTGGAACTGCCCATCTGGAATATGGGAAACAGGCAGAGTTGTCTGGGTCATTTGACATGGTCATTCCCCTGCCCACTCCTCAAAATGCCCGTTCAGTGATCTACACACTACAGGCAATATCTCCAAGCAGCTGCTACCTTCCCTGAGCACTTTCAGCTGCCTTTCTTTTTGCCTTACCTCTTTCTGGAATGTGTAGATTTTTGTCCTAAACGGAGGTCAGTTTTTCAAGCAATTGCTAAGACAGAATCTACAGTTGTAGTTGCATTAAGTTCACTTGAGCTGTTGGTTTCAAGAAATAGGATATAAGAAATCAGGGATTTTATTCTATTGTCTGTACATTTTCTTTTTGTGGTGGTGGTTGTTTTTCTTGAGACGGAGTCTCGTTCTGTCACCCAGGCTGGAGGGCAGTGGCATGATCTCAGCTCACAGCAACCTCTGCTGCCCGGGTTCGGGCGATTCCCCTGCCTCAGCCTCCAAAGTAGCCACCACGCTCAGTTAATGTTCGTATTTTTTAGTAGAGACAGGGTTTCAAATGTTGGTCAGTCTAGTCTTGAACTCCTGACCTCAAGTGATCCGCTCTCCTTAGCCCCACAAAGTTCTAGGATTACAGGTATGATCCACCATTCCTGGCCTGGTGGCTAGGCATTTTCTATCTGGCATACCTTTGTACTTTTAAGAAAGATGGCAGTGATGGGCTCTACTGAACCACAAGGAAGCTCTCTGCTTTGTCCCCTTGCCTCTCAAAGGTGCTCTGTGTGGCTTAGACATCTGCCTGGGTCAGTCCTCCTAGCCTACTGACATTCACTTGTGTCCTGCCCTCCCAAGCCAGAAGCTGCAGGAGAACCTAGACTTTGAGGCCAGGTGTGTTACTTGCGGTGACAGTTCTCCTCAGACCCAACTGGCCATCCGATGTTCATCTGCTCTCCACACTCATTCCCTCCGTGCTCCTGTGTGTGCAGTTGCCATTGCTCTGAGTAGCGGGTAAAGCCTTGGGCCAGGGCTGTAAAGGTCAGACAGAACACCTCTCTGCATTGTTCCTGTCCTGCAGCTCCTCCCTGGGTAGCTACAAGCCCACAGACCAAGGGCTGCACCCCTCTCTCCTCCCTGCGCAGCACACAGCCTCCCTTCCAGATCCTTCATCGACAACAATTTATGGAAGGCTCAGGATGTACCAGGCACTCTTCTGGGTGCTGGTGATAGCATGTGAAGAATTCTTGAAATTGCTGCCCTCCTGGAGCTTATATCTTTTGGGTAGGTTTGGGGAGAAAGATAATAAAGAAGACAAAACAAGAAGTGAAATAAAACCAGGAAGGGGAATCAGGTTGTAATTTTTGATGAAGTAGTTAAGGAAGGCCTCATGAGAAGGTGACATGTCACGTCAGTAAAGACTCGAAGGAGGTAAGGGAGACAGCGGATATCTGGGAGGGGAGAGGGGGAGAGAGGACACCCAGGCGAAGGGAACAGCCAGTGCAGAAGCACTTAGAGTATGTCCTGGCGTGTGTAGGGACCATCAAGAAGGCCAGTGTGTCTACAGGGGAATACATGATGGGGCCCACAGCGGGAGAAGGAATCAGAGACCACAGGAAGAGATCCTGTTCACATGGGCTTTGGAAGGCTGTATGCAAACTCTAGCTTTTTTCTCCAGCTTCGATGGCATCAGCTGTTTTGCGCAGAAGAGTGCCACACTGGGGTGAATAGCACCCAGGTGTCTGCTCTGTCGAGCACAGACTGGAGGGGAGGGCAGGGCAGAGGCAGAGAGAGTGTGAGGAGGCTGTAGAAGCTAACCCGATGAGAGACGCTGGGGCCCTGGAGAGCAGGGATCAGTGAGTGGTCGGGAGGGGCCCGTATTCACAGGCCTCTCCACCCCTCACACGTTCAGGCCCAGTTGCAAAGTAGCTGTGGAAATCGAATGGGGATCAGAATGTCAGCAACTCGTTTCTAATAGTCACTGTCTAGTCTGAGAAACGGATTAGTGCCAGAGAAAAGCTGTTTTCTTTTGAACGGAAAACAAAGAGTACCCTTTTAACAATAATCGAAGCAACATAGGGTCACTGCAGATAATTTGGAAAGTACTGAAATTTGTAAAGAAGAAAATACAAATCATAATTCTAGGTTGTAGAAATGTCTTATTAATATTTTTTATTCTGATTTTTTTCTCTGCATACACACACATATTTAAATTTTCCTTACCTCATGTTTTAGTTTAACATTGTGAATATTTCCTCAGTGTCATCAAATAGTCTTTGAAAAGATTGTTTTAATGGCAGCATAATGTTCCTTCCTACTAGTGTGAGTTAATTTATATAGCCATTTGCTTAGTGGAGGGTGGGGCTTACAGGTCCAGCCTTGATGGGCTTCCTAAAACTTTACCCCCAAATCAGATAAGCTTAGCTGCCTGGTCACAGCAGGGCTGATACCTGAAGGCCTCCTCCAAGGGCAGAGCCTGCTCCTGGGAGCTTCTGTGTCATGGAGAACAGGCCCATGTTCCCTTTCCTGCAGGCAGACACACATGGAGAAGGCCTGGGAGAGTTTGAACCCAGAATTCTAAGAGCCCTTACTAAGACTCACCGATATAAGCCTCTCTTCTTCCCTGGGAAAATGAGTAAGAGAGGTAGAGAAAGAGGCCAGGAGTGTCACCCTGGTGAAAGGCCTGTCTATACATGAATACCCAAGACCAGAAAAGCAGAGGTCTCCTCCCGCTATTGGAATTTCAGCAGACTAATGAATGTCAAGTACTTAGTCCTGGTAAATGCTCAATAATTGCCATCTTCCCCCTTCCACTACTGTTTCCAGGAAAATACCAAAATTTCATAAAGTAAATAGTCCCATGTGCCAATTTAATGGGCCAAGTCGAATTATTGGACAGTCATTGCTTTTCTACCAACCTAGTGAACCCCCTGCAGAATGCAGGATGACTTCAGTGGGTTCCCCTTGGATGTTGTAAGTCATCCTTCTCACCCTGTATAAGCTGAATATACTCAAAAGAAGAAAGATCAATGATCCCCCAAGT
This sequence comes from Mandrillus leucophaeus, assembly GCF_000951045.1. Taxonomy (NCBI): domain Eukaryota; kingdom Metazoa; phylum Chordata; class Mammalia; order Primates; family Cercopithecidae; genus Mandrillus; species Mandrillus leucophaeus. The sequence continues at coordinate 4,698,399 of NW_012101465.1, forward strand.
TGGCAGTGTCTTGGTAACCTTTGTTGGAGTTTAATAATTGTTTATGGATGGATGTATGGATGAATAGATGGATGGACAAATGGGCATAGAGAAGGCAGAGAGGGAAGAAAGGAGGATAGAGAGTGGGTGGGTGGAAAAAAGGGTAAATTAAGACAAAGCCATTGTATCCTTTTTCTTCCTATGAAGAGATATGTGGGAAATAATGATTTTACATAAGTCAGTGTAGTCTTTTTTCTCAGGTGAAATACAAACCCAATATAAAAACCCCTCATTTCTGTTGGAAGTAAGTAAAGAGACACATCATGATCTTAACAGCATATTTTATCTGTTTGATCCCGAAAAAGGAAGATGGGTGATTTTCTAGCTTGAGTGACATAAATCTGTGCCCCCCCATAAAGTATACTGTCATTTCTGTGATTCATTTGGCTTTTTTTTTTTTTTTGAAGTGGACTGTGGTTTGTGCGCAGTGGATGAAGTAATTGGAGTGAGTGCTTCTCCCTAGAGACAGAATCAATCACTGTGGTAGAAGATGGTGACATTTTAGAAAGAAACTCTGAGGAAAATGTCATGCTTAAAAAATTAGATTTAAACACACTGGCTCCAGATTGATTTTTATTACACTCAAATGGATACCCTGATTGATTATCAGTCTTACAAATGTTTAGCACATTTCTCACTTCTCTAATAATCAGAATAATCTAATTTTCAATGTCATTTAATGTACTCTATTCAAGGTTATAATAGATCATATTTCTAATAAAACACAGCAATTATGTAATGAATAATACAGGAGGACCAGCATTCAGATTCCCTTGATTTTAAGGCAGTGCCAAGGGAAGGTCTTAGACAAACCCATTTCTTTAAATGCGATGCACATTCCAAGTCTTTGCCTGCATTATAGAGGATGTTTTTTTTCCTGCTGATGATCTGAATGGAACTTGCCAGAAAACTTGACCTCCCCACCCCTCCCCGCAAAAAAAAAAAAAATTGAGAAGCAGCGAGTTTTGAATCTTTTTTTAATATGTGTTGTCAGTGCACCTGAAGAAAAGTGACAGGTTGCTAAGTTATTTATTGAGTTTCTCTAGTAATTGCTGCTTTCTTCCCATTTTTATATACATTCCCTGGAGAAATACTATATTTTAGTTCTAAAAATTTTTTCCAATATGTATTATAGCAGCAGCTGACATTATAGATGTTTTAGGGTGAGCCACAAGGTATCTAGTTTGTAGGAGGCTTGACTCTATATTTAGAGCCCAATACCTGATTATGTTTGTTTTCTTCAAGAGGCCTGACTCACTTTAGGAAGTAAGTTGTACTTTTTCTATTTGTGGCTTCTAACCAATTCCAGTCATGTCGAAATCTAGGTTAGTAATTATGAATTCCTCTGTTATGGCTTGCAGCTCCATTTGATCTAGCATGTGTATGAAATGCTATCAAAACCTGGTGGCCTAACAAGCAATAGCACTTAAAAGGTTTCTTGTTTTGTGCCATGTTCTTGGTGAGGGGCATTTAGGAGCAGCAAACAGAATAATGAAGGCTGAAGAGGTAGCAGATCTGATAAGCATTTAGAGACTAAAAAGAAGGCAGACGAAGCAGAAGGCCCACTTCTAAGATCAATCCTAGATGAACCTGGCAGAGTGAGAAATTCAGATCTGAAGACTCCAGAAGATCTAAACAGAAGTAATTGATGGGCCAGTACAAACAAGACACCATTTAACAGAGGTGAACTTTATGTTCTGATTCAGACTCAGCCAAATTGGTGGAGGAAATACAGGTTGGGAAGGATCAAGCTGAGGATCCGATGACCAGAAGCTTGCCATGAACCAACTCGGGGTAGTCACATGTCCTCCCTTTTAAGGTGTTTGGTTAATCAGATCATGAAAGACCATAACCCTCTGTACTGGGGACTGATCAGAGCACACCTTGAAACATTAGTGGTTTTTGTTCTGAGCACCTCATTTTAAGAGGGAAGTTACCTAGAATTGGACATTATCCAAAGAATGTTGACCAAGATGGCCTGAGATCATAAAGTTGTGTGCTATGAGATGAGAAAAAGGAAAGTCATAGTTTGCTGTCATTTATTGAGTGCTGGGCCTTTTCAACACCTTTATGAGACATTACCATGCTTTCATGGTCATGGCAACTGACACTGAAATTGGCCAGATAATTTGTCAAAATTTACACAACTACTAAAGCTACACAGTCAAGATGTAAGCCCAACTCTCTGTCTGTCAGCTTTTGTGATCTCACCATATCTGAGATTTTCTATAGACTGATTATTCTAGATGATCTCCAAGGTCCCTTCCAGCTGTAGAATTCTGATGGTCTCTATTCAGGGTATGAGTTCAAACATTATTGCCTGATACTTGGAAACATTCCAAGCAGAAAGAGCGAATACTCTCTTATAGTACTCAAAATAAGGTGAGATTAACCTGGGAACACTTGCTGCATTGAGGCTGAGAAAACGAGGATCCCTTTGCAGTTAAGATATTTGGCAGTAAACGCTGCCTACACTTTTGAAAATATTAGTTCTCGAGGCATTATGCAGTTTCCTAAAGCCTTGAGGAAAAGGAGTATATGTGTCTGCATCCGCCCGCCTTAGTCTGTTTGGGCTGCTGTAACAAAAATATCATAGACCAGGTGGCTTATAAACAACAGAAATTTATTTCCCCCAGTTCTGAAGGCTGGGAAGTCTAAGATCAAGGCACCAGGAGATGCCTAGTGAGGTCCTACTTTCTGGTTCATAGATAGGTGTCTTCTTGCTGTAACCTCACATGGCAGAAGGGGGAAGGAAGCTCCCTCAGGACTAATTTAAGATACTAATCCCATCCGTGAGGGCTCCACCCTCATGACCACTCACCTCCCAAAGGCCTTGCCTTCAAATACCATCACATTGGGGATTAGGTTTCATTCTATTTTGTGTTTATTTTTATTTCATTTTAAGTTCCAGGATACGTCTGTAGGATGTGCAGGTTTGTTACACAGGTGAACGTGCGCCATGGTGGTTTGCTGCACCTAGCAACCCATCGCCTCGGTATTAAGCCCCATATGCATTAGCTATTTATCCTGATGTTCTCCCTCCCCCGGCCACCTGACAGGCCCCAGTGTGTGATGTTCCCTCCTCTGTGTCCATGTGTTCTCATTGTTCAGCTCCCACTTATAAGTGAGGACATGTGGTGTTTGGTTTTCTGAACCTGCATTAGTTTGCTGAAGATAATGGCTTTCAGCTCTGTCCATGTCCCTGCAAAGGACATGATCTCGTTCCTTTTTATGGATGCACAGTATTCCATGATGTATATATATGCACCACATTTTCTTTAGGGGATTAAGTTTTAGCATACGAATTTGGAGAGGACACAAACATTGAGTCTACAGAATTGACTGTTTTAAGGGGTTAAGAAGATGACATACAAAATTAATGACAAAAATCATCTTTGAAGGCTTTAAGGGTAGGGTCTTAGCAGAGTAGTTAGGATGGGAAGGAGAGGTTTTAAATGCTGTCCTCATAGTAAGGACCTATGGTTACCTGTGCAATTCACAAGGTATTATATGGGGCCCAGCAAGAGAGAATGAGTAAGGAGTCATCTGTGGAACCAGGCAGTCCATCTGACCTCTAACGGTACTATTTTTACTTTTTGCTGTTCATTGTCATATATGGTATTTTTCTACCTTCAGCAGATGACCTATTGTCTGCAAAGCACCATTCAAAGAGGGAGTGAGTTTGAGAAACAGCGGATAGACTCAGCAGACCCTGGTGGATATACTGGATAAGGAAGAGAGGAGGATAGGTCTGCCTCTCCCGTTTGACTCATGGGCCCTCAGATTGACTATGGTGCCAGTCACTGAGGTGGCAACATGAAATGAGAAAGAGTTATGTGGAGCAGCTAAACAGTCCATTTTAGGGAGAAGATCAATGTGGGGTGCCAGTGATGTCTAGTGGGCAACGGGATGGTCACATCTGATGCTTAGGAGAAAGGTCTGGGCTAGAGATTGAGATTTGAGTCTCCTGGATATATGTGGTTGAGAGTGGAGGGCTGGGGCATGGATCTCATTATACATAGAGGAAGAAGAGGGCTAGGGACACTCCCAGATATACAGAATTCTTTAGATGGGCTGCCAGATAGGTCTTGTGGGGATCCCAGGATGCAGATGTCCGAAGTTGAGTGTTTCTTAGCTTTCTCAATCAAGCCTTCTATCTGTTTTCCATAAATCTGGAAGTTAGCAATAGTTCTGAGAGAGGGGAATCCCAGTCCACGCCTACCTGCATTCCTCTTTTTGAAGTTAGTTAGCTCAAGGCATTTTTTAATAATCATGTTTCATAGTTCTTGTTACTTTTTAAAGTCAAGAGACATCCTAAAAAGTTCCCATAGCCTACTGAGCTGGCCCCGTTTTTAAATAAACCTAGATATGAGCGAGAGCCCTGGGATGAGACAGCAAAGCCAATAATCATAGTTGACCACGGGCCCCTCTGTAGTCAAGGTACATGGTAGCAAAAACAGTCTGTGTGATTGAAAATGGCAGTTCCTGGAGCTGAGCAACCATCGTGCAATTTCCTGAATTTGGTCAAAAGATTATAGGGTAAGTGGGCAAACAGGCTGGGCAAAGGGAAAGTCAGCCTCATGAAATTAATGAGAAAAATATTATTTTAGAGTCCAGCATTCCTTTCCAGCTTAAGATCTAGACAACCTTAAATGCACGCACAGTTGGACCATACGTTCTCAAGATAATGGAAATGGCTGGGATTGTGGGAGGGCTGCCAATTCTTGCTGAATGTGCTTTGGTTGTTAAGTGGAAGGGACTTGGTAAAGGGGAAGGGGAACATTCTCGTGTCAGTGGCTTGTTAGGGCAACTTGACCTCTCTGCCTGCGTTCCAGATATTTCCAAGAGAGCTGGCCCTGCTTTGCACGTATCTAGATCAAGTGAGCACCCCACATCTCTTAGTCTGGTTTCCTCTCTCAAGTTTTTAGAAGGTCCGTTCTCTTCATCTTTCTGCCTACTAAAATCTACCTGAAGGAGATACTACTTTACCCCTCTAAAATGAACCAAGGGTATGATAAAGGTAATGAAAGAGAGAATTTTGAAATACTTATGGATGTAAATATTCAATGTCTAGGGTTTACTACAAAATAATCTTGGGAGATGTAGGAGGAGGAAGAAAATAAGTTTGGCCTATGAATTGTGACCATTGAAGCAGAGTGTTGAGTGAATGGGGGCTGTTACATCATGGTCTCTACTTTAAGTATGTCTCAGATTTTATGTAGCAGATGTGTTTAAATATAAATACATATTCCAGTTGTCAGGACTGGAGGAATTAATGACATACCTTTTTAACGGTATGATTTTGTGTTTTAAAGCTTGAAAATGAAAAACAGATATCCTGCAAAGGAAGATGGGCAAACTATAATTCACTTGGTGAATACTATGAAATGCATGAGGAGTTAAAGTACTTACATATTCAAAATTTTAGTACTATAGAGATGATTTTTTTCCTGCCATCTTTTGCTTTTTTTTTTTTTTTTTTTAAAGATTTGAGTAAATAAAACAGAACTATATTGATCGCTACCTACAGACTTTTCCAGCTACCTAGCCTCTCGTGGGAGCCTCCTTGAGGGAGGGTGGTCTCTGCCTCTGGCGCCCAGGCATACTCTTCACCACCCCTCAAGGAATGATTGGCAGGGGAGCAGAGAATTTTCTTTAGAGAACTCTAGGGATCTTTAAGCCCTTCCTCTTCATCTCTGTGTGATTTAGACTCAGCTATTTGTGAGCATCCCTTTCTGACCACGTTACCTTCCAAAGGAGCAACAGGTAATGCAATGGCCTTGGAAAGTCTTTGGATACTTATAAAGGAAGAATTTTGGAAGAACTCTCTTTAACATCACCAAAAAACCAGTCATCTGAAGTGTTGCTTCCTAAGAATGTGGAGCAATCAATAAACTCCCTTTGTAATATCTTACGTGTCGACACTCCCTTGGCCTTGATAACATCTGCCCTCCAAAGGCGTTTGGCATGCATCTGCTGAACCCATTTGCATGGATTGTCACTGGGTCTTCGCTGCAGCCTGGCAGGATTGGAGGCCAACCTTCGTTCCCAGGCCTCATGAGAATCAAAACATCCCTGACATCTCTCAGGCACCTCTCAAATACCAGAGGTTCCCAAGATCTTTACTCATGCTTTCCCCTGAGCCTAGAATGTTCTTCACCTAGTTAAACAGTGCTCGGCCCAGTCATTCTGATGCGGTATGTTCTGTGCAGATTTTCTCTGGCCGACCTCCCACTCCCCCTCCCCAACTAGAAAGAAGCCCATGTCACCTGTGTTTGCCACACTGTTTCCCCATGTGTTTTCAGCGTTTAATGTCACGTTGATCTGTGCGTGGTTAAGTGAGGAATGTTTGTGTCTACCTCTGAAGCAGGGGTCTACAAATACTGCAGGCCATTGTTATGGTGGGGGAGGGGATTTCCCGAGAGAAAGTATCTGTGTATGGCGGTATACGGCAGGGGGAGCTCACTGATGTGCAGAAAATAACAACTGACATCTAGTATGTTGCCTGATAACTGAAATAAAACAAAAAAAACATGAGGGGGTGGGTATTAATTGTTTTACTTTTTGTTAAATTTATTTTTTTCCCTAACTTTGATTTGTTGCACAAGCAACTTCTTAACCATCAAGGACATTTTTTAGTGTACAGGTCAGCAAACTCTGCAGTCCGTGGGTTAAACCCGGCCCACTGCTTACTTTGGTAAAGAAAGTTTTACTGGGACACAGCCTTGTGCGTTTGTTGACATGTAGTCCTGGCTCCTTTTGCACTACCAGGGCAGAGTTGAGTAGTGTGACAAAAACTGGGAAGGCCCAAAAGCCTACAACATTTCTATCTGGCCTATTAGGAGAAAAATTCGACATCCTGGGCTAGACTGTGACTCAATGAGGAACCCCGTCTGCCTCTTCACCATCAACTCCTCCAGTAGCCCTTACAGTGCCGGGCACAGCATAGCATAGGTTCTGCCTTAGTCCATTTTCTGTTGGTTATACCAGAACACTGGATAATTCATGAAGAAAAGGAATTTATTTCTTACTTTGAAGGCTGAGAAGTCCAAAGTCAAGGCACTGCATCTGGTCTTTTTGCTGATAGGGAATCTCTGTAGTGTCCCAAGATGGCACAGGGCCTCATATATTGGGTGTGTTAACATGCCAGCCTACATCTCTCTTCCTCTTCTTAAAAAGCCATCACTTCCTCTCATGACCCATTAATCCATTAATCCATTAATTCATAAATGAGTCAGTCTACTCCTGATGGCAGAGCACTCTTGGTCCAATCACTTCTTAAAGGCTTCTCATCTCAATAGTGCCACATCGCGGATTAAGTTTCAACATGAGTTTCAGAGGGGAAAAATCTTCAAACCACAGGAGGTTCCCTGTAAATATTTGAATAAAATTAGTGAATGAATGAATGAGTAAATAGACAAATAGCTACTCTAGTTTGTTTATTTAATTTATAGGAAACCCTTTTCCCTCAATACATGCAATACTTTCTCCTCCCTGATATCTACAACACTTGCTCCTTCACCTCTTTCAGCTCTCTTCTCAGATGGTGCCTCATCAGAGAGGCTTTCCCTGCCATACCTCACAGCACAGCGTCCCCTGTCGATCTTTCTCTCTTCCCTGCACTGGTTTTCTTCAGAACACTTATTACCTGTCATTACACTGGATATGCATTTGTTTCTCATCTGCCTCCCCCGAGAAGAAAATAAACCCCAAGAAGCTGGGAACATCCTTTTATCACCGCCACATCTTCAGTGCCTAGAACAGTACCTGAAGCATAGTGGATCCCCAGTTAATTTTTTTTTCTAGCTCTGTCAGGATTTTTAGTCATGTGTGTATCATTTAGTCAGCAAATATTTGAAAATGAATGATCGTATTAAGAATGGATTGCATGCAGCCTAGGATTTCTTTGTATGTACTCTAGTTGTTTCTTGGATGTTAACTGCCTTCCCCCTGGATCCCAAACACTGTCTTATTGGTACTGACCTTACACCCCTAAGGTCTGGATTGGTGAGAAATAGATGGCCCCAGAGATGTTGGAGTTCTCTGCTACTTGCTGATCTACCATTGCCTTTCCTCTCTCCCACAAGGCCTGGAGGCCGCCTCTACCTTAGAAGGCATTAGCAGATGTCTTTTTTATTAAAAGGGAAACAAAGTCCATTCTGGGCATGGGTGTGGGTGTTAAAGGAAGGGAAAAGGAAGGGCAAAGGGAAGTGGATTGTGAAGCGCTGGCAGGAACGTTTTGTATGTTATTTCTTGGACTTCTTGTATTTTTTTTTTTTTTGGACCCCTTAGCAGAAGCATTCCCAGGAATAGAAACTGGATTTTCTGTTAATATTAGACATCCAAGACTGTGGCTGTAAGCTATGCAGAGAATGGTGGAGATGGCTTTATTTCTTTTCCAAATGACTCTCCAGAGAAATAAATACCTGAGAATTAAAGTTCTGTAGGCCAGAAAGAAGATTTTTGTGAACTAAATGGGATTCAGCAATCCTTTACAGACAGTGCAATTTGGGGTGATCTATTTATATTGAGAAACTGATAAGTTCACTCAGGGGAAGGCTAAGTTGGCTACAATTCTAGCCAACACTTCATGTGCTGAGATTGACCCGGGAGCTGTGGCTTATTTCTGCTGTTTCATTTTTTTAACATTTTCTTTTAGTAACACATGTGGACTGAGAGTGACCTTTCAATGGCATTCAGGACAACCAAGGCCAAGTAGAAAAATTTCCCAGTTACAGTCCTCATTACATTCTTGTTACCAACACTAATCTTTTGAAAAAGCAAAAAGTTTTAAGAATTATTGTATGAGCAATATTTCGTTTTGGAATTAGAAATGGGTTCAAATTCTGGCCCTGTAAATTACTGGCTTAAATGTGCCTTTTAAATTCTCTTGGCCAAAGTTTCCTCATGTGCAATTTGGGAAGTAAATCATGCCATCGACCACATAGGGCTGCTGTGAGAATTAAATGAGAATGTATGTCATGCACTTAGCACAGCCAGCACCCTGAAGGGCTGGGGTTGATGACGGCAGTGATGTCGCCTGTTCATGGCAAACTGTCCTTACAGCTGAGGGAGATGCAAGAGAAGTCCGGGTCACACACCACAGCCTTAATTTGAGAAACTGCTCCGTGACAGTTGGCAATTATGAGTTTGAATTTCCATACTGGGTTGGAATTTCTCTCATCTTTACATTTCAAAGCCAAGGGCAAGGAATAGTTATTATTTTCTCATAGTAATACTTGTAAACAATTTCTGATGTGCAAGGTAGGTCAACAAATTATATGGATCCATCCTTGCACAGGCATTTTCTCACAATGACGTGCTGTTGGGTGTCTTTACAGTAGACTTATAAGAAGTTCTCTTTCTTCGTGTTTTGCTTGGCATTTGGCATTGCGTACACACACACACACACACACACACACACACACACACACACACAAAATTGCCATGAAAGTAGAGACTTTTGCTTTAATTTCCTCTGTAGCCTGTGTTTACATCAGCATCTGTGGCACAGTAGTAGCTCAGTAACTATTAGTGGAATGAATAACTGAGTCTATATCACATTCAGCCAATTTCTAGGAGTCAAGAGCTAGAAAAAACAAAACCCAGAGGGACTAAGGAATTCCTCATCACTTTCCATAGATACCATCCCAATCATAAGTGGGCTTTTCCCAAGGCTCTGTCTGCAGCCTATCACTTCTCCTGAGCCTAAAACCCAGATAGCCAATTATATATAGCACACACTGGATAACTCCACTTGGGCGGCACATGGGCACTTGGAATTCTAAGTGGAGAAGGAGGAGGCCCTTGTTTCTCCTTTGTTCCCTCGCCATTGTGCAAGCTGGAAACCCTTGACGCTTCCTGCTGCCTGACGCCTTGCATCTGCTCCCCTGGCACTTCCCTACAGTCCCTCCCTAGTTCAGACGTCCCTCTTCTCTCACTCAGAACTTCTAGCAACGACTTCAGTGGTCCATATACCCCCAATCATTTCTTCACCATGAACAGTGACTCGTCTAAACAGCAACCCCAGATAAACTTAAAAGCCAAGTCTCCTTGGCCAAGTTCACACGATCACATGAGCTGTGGTCCAGCCACAACCCAGAACTGCAAGCCTCACCCTGTTCCTTGCAGAGCTCCAAAGCTGCCCTGTTGCTTCTCTCTGGGTCTGCAAACTGGCTCTATTTTCTGCCTGGAAAGCACTCCCTTCTCCCAGCCTTTGGTTAGCTCAAGTCTTCTGCTTTGGATATTTACGTAGAAATTAAGTGAATGCATCTTTCAAGATCTCACTCCATAGTGACCCTCCAGTGAGCCTGTCTCTGCAAATGAGCAATTTCAGATTCTCTGAAAAATTCATACAGCCTTTTTGTGTTTGTAAACATGGGTGGTTTCATTGACCTCTCCTACAGGTTGGATTACACAAAAACATGTTTTCAAGTGCTTGGCCTCAAGTTTATTTTCTAGGTTGATTTTTGAAGGACTTTCTCTGGCCTCCTCTTAACCTTCCCCACCCCCAAGTCTGGCTTCCATCCTCATTGCTCTGCTACAAATGTTCTCTTGAAAGTCACCACTTTCTCCATTGCCAAAACAAATGAACTTTGCTCCCTCTTCATTCTTTCTGACTGGCGGCTACTTGAACACTTACTTGGCCAGGCTGCTGCTGCTTCAAATTCTTTTCTCCATTGATTTCTATGGTTTTTTATTCCAGTTCCTCCCACAGTTCATCTGCTTTCATCCTTGTATCCTTTTCCCTTTCCCATCAACCACCAGCAATTCCCAAGGATTAGTTCCTGACCCTGGCCCTGGATGGATGGATAGTTAATTGGTTGGATTGATGGATGGATAGGAAGAGGGATGGAATTTTATTTCATCTTTCCTCTCTCTCACCTTAGATTGTTCATCCTCGCTCATGACTTCAACAGTCATCTCCAAGGTTTGACTCCTAAATAATCTAACTTTGGAGCTGCTCTCTTGCAAAATCCACAATGCTATTGCTCTGACAGCCTCTGGATTCCTAATTCACGTCCCCTCAAACCAAATTCATTGTATGTCTGCCAAAAACTGGCTTCCCTACTCCCCACCAGCTACCCTACATTTCTTCTCTGTTTTGATACCATCAGTAGCCCAAGACAGGGTTAAAACCTTATTGTTACCTCTAAGTCTTCTTTTTCATCCTCATTTTCATTCTGTTGCCAAGTCCAGCGTATTTTTCCTTGCAGTGATTCACTGTATCTCCCCACTTCGGTCTGTCCTCATTATTTCTCCCCACCAATCCCTGTCTCCACATTTTTCTTTAGTGACAGCAGTCACTCCACTCCCCTTCAAACATGATGCAGTCATTCTTGGAAGTATTTTCTCATATCTGTCCCATCCAGAATGTTCTTCCCTCCCTTTTTGGCCTCCTGCATGAGACCCCACCCTTTAAAGGCCACCCCAAAGCTAAATTCCATCATGTAGCCTTGTTTTTCCAACCCTTAGGCCTTTGCACACATTGGTCTCTTCATCCAGAATGTCTCCTAGCCTCTCTAAGACCAATTCATTTAAGAAATATATGCTGAACATTCCTTATAGAGAAGATACTGTACTATGCACTGAGGATATCTGAGTGAATAAGACCTAGCCTATTCTTCTAAGGAATTTCAGCTCAAGATTCCTGTCTCCTGAGATGTTTTCCCTACGGCCCCACAGGCTAAACTATCAGCTTCCTCATCTGTGACTCTCAGCACCATCTTACAACCAGCCCCTTAGATTTTGAATTCATATTGCTTGAGTCTAAGAATGAATATCTCCCTTCTGACATCTAGCTCAGTGCGTGATAGTTATTTCTTTAGATGACTGTGTCTTTTACTAGAATGTGAATCTCTTGAAATGATACCTTCTCACTCTTGTTTCTTTAACATGCATAATGCCAAACATAGTGTAAATGCTCAATAACTATTTGAGCAGAAGAAGAAATAAATAGATGGATATATGGTTGGATGGATGGATGGTTAATTGGTTGGATCGATGGATAGATAGAAAGATAGATGGATTGATGAATGGATGGATGGATGGATGGATGGATGGATGGATGGATGGATGGATGGATGGATAGATGAATAGATTAGATAGATAAGTAGATGGACAGATGAATGGATAAAAGGCTGAACAGATGGACAAATGGACAAATAGATGGATCAATGGATGGAAAATGGGACAGATAGATGGGCAGCTGCATTGGATAGATGGAAGGATGGACAAACGGATGTGTTTATGAATGAGTAGACAGAAGGACTGGATAAACAGTCAATTCTTTCTCGGATGTCTATTTGGATGGATAGATGGATGGACAGATGGATGGATGGATGGAAAAAACTCCCAGTTATATGACACTGTTCAGATCTATAATGATTAGGAAAGAAGATTGTAGTTAATTGACTAATCATATCCAACAGTGGGCTAGCATATATCTCATACATGGACTGACAGTTTTCTAAAAATTAAAATTAATAGAATGCATTTAGAACAAAAGCTATACCGAACAAGATTTATATATGGTGATTTTGAAGATCTTTAGACATTTTAGCACTTCAAGGACCTCGCTGAGAATCACTTAGGGGTATATAGACTGGTGTAAACCATTTGAAATGCTGTAAAGTGAAGTTTTTCATTTAAACTATGTGATATAAGCACCTACTATATCTACATGTAGACCATTTCTCTAATGATTTGGGTTTCTAGAATTTATTTGACAACATGTGAGAGCTTCTCTACATTCATATCTTAACAGGATATTTGGCAAACATCTGGCAAAATTATAAGCCATTTGTCTATCTCTCTCAGATACCTTATTGACACATGGATGGCTCAGCAGAAATCCATCATGTATGTTAAGCAATCTCAGAAAATGTTGAATCCCAAGGACGTGAGTGTAGTCATAAATGTTCACTAAGCCAAGTTCAGACACAAAGTCCTAACGTTAGAGATGAACTCACTGGAAGCTTAATAACTGACAGTTTCCATACTCTGTCTTCCCTTTCATATCCAGTTATAGAGCACCAGGCTGGAATGCTGGTCTTGCCTTGGATAAAAATTCTTTCCTCCCCCCTCATTTTTTCCTTCCTTCGTTTCTTTCTACCTTCCTTCCTCAACTGCTGCCTTAGCATTTCACATTTCAAAGCTTTTGTGTATATTAAATCCTTATATTCTATATTATGTATCATGTGCATTTCATTTATTGAAAGGAGAACCCCTCATGCTTTATTTGACTCAGTTTCTTTAGTGGCTACAGGACTCAATAAATGTTTGGTGAATAAACAAATTGCTATAGGACTCCCACTATTTTTGTTTATGTTACACTGTGTTGCAATCATGTATATATCTAAATATATATGAGATCCTGTGTGCAATGAACAAAAATTAATGTCCTCATTTTTCAGGTGAGGAAACTGAAGCTCAGAGACATTAAGAGACTATCCTGAGCTTACATAGTACAATAAATGATGAGCTAAAATGCGGGCCTTTGAAATTTTACCCCAGGATCCTTCCATTTGTCCAATGTTCCTTTCATATTATTTAAGACCTATGGGGAACAGTGCCATCATTTCTGTGTGTTGTAACAGATGTGGGTGGGATCTGGAACTCTGAGTTGTAGGAATGACCAATTATTTTCTTTCTTGCCTCAAATGCTGAATAGAGGGAACCATGTATTCAAATATCCTGTAGGGTAAAAGGCATTTGGACACGTGTTACTGTTGCGTAAAAACACTCTTTACACAGACTATATTACACAGATTATATGCTGTGTAACAGACAACCCCCAAGCTCAGTGGCTTAAAACTATAAGCATTTGTTATCGTTCACAGCACCATGGATCAGTCGGGTGGTAGTTCTGGGTTCACTGGGCTCTCTCATTGGGTAGGCAACTCTGCTGATCTTACCTGCACTCTTTCCCAGGTTCAAGCTGGCTCCAGACTGATCTAGTGTGGTCTTGGTTGGAACAACTGGGCTGTCCTCTTTATGGTCTCTTGGAAGCTCTGCTTCTCAGAACTTTTCCTAAGCTGAGAAAAACTTCATTTCTATTTTACGTAACATTTTAAGAGGAAATGTATGATGAAAATATCAAACAGAACTTCAGTTCATTTGCTAAATATGTTTTGGGTTTTAAAGGACAGTAGGAATGAAAGATCGGGCCATCATATTTTGTCATGATAGAGACTGTTATTTAATATTTGAAAGCCCATAACTTGTTATAAAGAATATACATGACACAGAGCAAGATACAAGCTTATCTGGAACAGTCTGCTGTTGGGAAATTTCTTTATTGCCCTCCTGCCCTGCATCAGATTCTGTGTTTGAAAGGCAGTCTATGCCTATTCCATGAAAGAAATATAAAGGGATGTGCTTGTATCCCTGCTCGACTTTTTTACCCTAGATATATGGGACCTCTATTTGAAGGCTATTGATTCCTGAACCTTAGACTGTCTGCCTTTTTTCAAAAAAGTTAAAAGACCCACTCACAGTGTTTCAGATACACGAGGGCAGCTTAGGCTTCAGCAGAAGTGAACTTGAGCTTGGCATAGCAAAGAATTTCCTGCCTATGAAAATTGATTATGGAAGTGATACTAAGCCTTCTTTTTTTCTAGATCAGAAGTTTTTAAAAACAAGGTGACTTGATCACGCAGGAAGTGTGTGACTTTATCCTGGCTAAAAAGCAGAGGGGCCAGCCACAATGTCTTTAATTTACATTTTTTAACATTCAGTTTTATGCCATCAGTAAAGGGCTTCATCTCAGCTCTTATTTATGTTGGGTAGCTCTGTCACAAACACGGAGTCACACACACGTATGCCTCTTTGGATAGGATTTAGGCAAAGTCATCACTGAGAATAGCCCATTTCTGCCAGAGGAAATGTGCAAAGAAGCACCATCGTTGATGAAGGAAAGCATCTCAGAGGTCCCTCAGCTACTCACTGTTGAGTTCCTACTTTTGTACATTATGCCGGAACATTTTCTTTTTTCTCATTTCTGGAATTGAACTTAAGATCTTTCTTATAGCTCATATGTCCAAAGAAAAGGATTTTTCATCTAAAACTAAATCTCTTGCCTTGCAAGGATGCCCACCACACTGTGCTTGTCTGAAAATGAATGCGACCACAGTAGGGCTGCCCTTACCAGCCCAGACAGAGGAGGGAAAAAGTATTTGAAAGACTCTTCACGCAAGAAGAGGTAAAATCTGCATATCAAAAAGTAACCAGTGAGGGAAATGTGATTAAATTTGTTTTGAAAGTTTCATTAGCATAACATACCACTTTAACTCCAAAGAAGTATTTGACATCTGTACATTCTGATATTTCAGGGATTTTCTGTAACTTCTTTAAATACCTTTAAGAAGCTGAGCTAGGCTGGAAGATCCGTGTTAAACTCCCAGAATGCTGTGTCCAGACTGTTTCCCCTAAGACTTTAATATTCTGTAAACATTCTAAGCATGCTCCTTGCTTGATGGCTGGCACAGTGGACACCAGGTCATCTCTTAGACTTCGAGGTTGTATGGGGCCTCCTGTCCCCTTTTGAAGTCCTTGCACATATGCTACATGTTGCAGACTCGGAGTGGTCCTCTTAGGATTCCATTTTCACCTCCATTTTACAAACCCTGAAATCAAGGTCCCTGGAAATGGAATAACTTGATTCATTCAAAACACACTCTTCGGCGCCCTACCCTCAGCCTGGCCCAAAAGGCACATGTCTCATGAGTGGCAAGAAAACTTAGCTGCTAGCCTTTTTTCTCTGTATATTTGTTCCAGTTTCAACTAGAATTCACATGGCAGGAACTTTATTAGGAAAAAGACACAGTCCGCACCTTCAGGTAGATTCTGATGTAGAAGAAGTATTTACTCACCCCAGCTCTACCCAGTTTACCGTGGGACCTGCTGTGTTAAATGCTTGAGTTCAATCCTTAGGTTATGGGGAAAGCAAGTCTCTAACCATTAGTAATAGATCCACCTGCCTTCAGATCCATGGTAGCTCGTTTACATAATGAGATTAGAAAATGATATTTTAACTAAAATTAAAGCATGTTTTAACGTTTTTCTTTTAAACATATCAGTGCGTTAGTTACAGGTCATCCCCGACTCATGACAGCCTCATAGCTCTGATCGCCAACTGTGACTCATTATTCTTGCAGTTAGCAAGCGGCTGAAGAGTCAAGATGAACAAATTCCAGACTTTAATTTTCAAGCAAGAATAAATAGACCATCATGCTTCCTTTGCTAAGCTGAATATAAAGAACTTTATGGACAAAAATACCATCAATTGTATTTTCCTTTTTTTTTTTTTTTTTTGATGTGAAAGGACTTTTAGTGAAGCATTGTTTTCATCTCTTCCTGACTCCAAGTGAATCTGCATCTTTTGCATGTTTCCTGCATTAAATTTTTATTGTGTGCATGAAAATCAATATTCCAGATACATGCACAAGTGCACACATTAAAATGAACATGACTTCATTTATTTCCATGATTAGACATTCAAATAAAAGTGCTTGGGTGTCTGTTTTCATATTCATAGGTCGAGATCCGTACATCAGAGGTATTTGTATAAGTGACACTTTTATTACATTCATTTCATTTGCAATATGATAGTGGATCATAAATATGTTACTTTTATGCCACCAAATCTGATTTGTAGCACTTAGCCCCTCACAAGGAGAATACTTGATAGCTTATGGAGCACCTTTCATCCAAGAAGCGCTTTGCAAACATCGGGCCGGGTTCTATCCGGTGTATAAATCATATCTGTGACCCGCTGAATGCCCCACCTGCTTCATCAACCTTCTGGCTACTACTGTAGGGGTGGAGAGTAGTCAGTGATTCCCCCGCAGGCCCCAATATGATAATGAGAACTTTAAGTTCTGGAAGAAAGAGGCTCAGGTGAACTCTGTATTGCCACATATAGGCCCTGACAGTGGACAGAACATCACATTTAGTTACATGTCTACCTTATCATTTGCAAAACAGGTATGAGGCCCCCATCTGTGGGTTGGATCTTGTATTAAGCGCTGGGGACATGGAGACAAGTAACATGTGGCCCTGGCCTTTCAGTTATTCACAGACTTGGAGGGGAGGGCTTTGATGCAGGCTTGACAGTGTTTGCTCCTCTCATTGCCTCCCCATTCCCTCCCAGGGGTGCACCATACCTGAAAGCAGCTTGTCAAACCCCCAGGTCTGGCATAGGTATATGAGTGCATATAGCAGTCAGTTGCAATCAGAGTGAAAGAAGAGGCCCACCATCAAACATCCCAGGCAGCCTTTGGAGCTGAGCATCAGATGCACACCCTATGCTCCCAGAGAAGACAGTCATCTCCCCACCCACCGTCCCATAGCACCCCTCAGCTTACCCTCCCAATTCCCCAGGGTTAGCTTCCTAATCTAGGACCAGCAGGATCCCCCTGCCACACCCAGTAATACACAGGCACAGGTCCCTGTAGCATGCTTCATTACACTCACTACACTGTAGAATGTGTGTACATGGGGTAGACTCAGACTCAGCAGAGCACACTGGGTTTGCTAAGTTCTGATCCTGACTGTATCACTCACAGGATGCATGACCTCAGGCAGGGTACTCACCTTCCTGTGCCTCCGTTTTCTCATCTGCAAAATGGGCATAATAGTGGTATCTACCCTATTAAGCTGTTGTAAGGATTGAATGGTCTACCATGAATAGAAGGCTTTATGATAGTTGTAATGAACACTTTCAGTATTGTGGTAAATAATACTCTCATATATTAATTGCAGTACATGTCATAATAGTGATGCCAATATTCTATTATTATTACTGTCACTGTTTTATTATATGATTCATGTCTGTCTCCTACCATAAGCTTTTGCTTCATGGCAGCAAGAACCATCCTGTGTCACAATGGCATGTAGTAAATGGTCAGTAAATATTCATTGATTGAATGAATGAATTAAACAATGAAGGAACAAATGAATCCACCCACTCATTTGGTGCCACTGCAATGGCTTCTCCAGGCACCATTTTTTATAGCAAGTCTCCTCTGCCACTGACAGCCACAGGCCCCACAGTAATCCCCACAAGTCCTTGGTGTTTAGGGCATCCATTTCCCCACAGAAGGGCCTTACATTCTTCCTGCATAACTAACCCACATGGGCCTTTACAGCCATCTACCTCCTTCCCACCTAACCCACCATCTGTGTGTCTCCATGCAGGTGCTACTGCCATCTCGGGGGAGGCTCTGAAAGGAGCTGCCTCCTCTGGAGTTGACCCCAGGTGGTAAGTGGTGGAGCTGGCACTTGTTCTAATCTCCAGACTTCCCCAGCAGTACTGTGTCACCCCTTGCCTCCCACTGCTGACCTCCAGGGGAATGAGCCCTGCCCTGCCCCAGGAGCTGCTGACCATGAGGCCTCAGAGGGACCAATGGTCCCAAGAACCTGGACAAAGCTACCATCCCCAGGCCCCTGTGGCTTCTTGTGCACTGTGTCACCTCCGTGATTCTGGTGGTTCTTGGCAGCCCTTCTCAGACACTGTGTCTGCGTTCTTCTAGAGTTTAAAACCATTGAGGGAAGCAGCTGCTGAAGCCATATGTTTAGAAAATTTGTCCATCGACTTATGAAGCTGTATGTAACTGGGGCATTATCACCAGAGGGGTTGTTCCTGCATTTTGCTCGTGTGGAAGAGTTTGTGATAATTCCAGGAGTCCTTTAGTTACATCGACAGTGGTGGTGGGACTTCGCTTAGGGGACAGAAGGACTGTGGAAAGCAGCCTGAGGTTACACCATGGTCCCCTTTGAGTCAGCTGCAAAGGGTGCTCCAAACTGGGCCCAAAGCTCAGAACATGGTGCTCTGGCTTCACCGTTGTGATTTTGCAAATGGCAGGTGCTATCACTGTACAACCCAACAGAGACTCCCAACTTGGTGCCCAGCTACAGCTCACCCAGGGCCCCTTCCCACAGGACCTCACCCCTCCCTTTCTTGCTTGGTTCAGATACTCCATGGTGAGAGCTCCCGGTGTCTCCTCTCTCCTGGTAACCCTCTAGAGCCGTGTTTGTTCATCTGAGTTTTCCAGGCCCCTGGTGGTGGATGGAGACAGTGAAGCAGAATGCTTAGGAGCAGACACAGGTCCTGAAGAGCTCCCTGTGGATAGAATTCTGGGGAATCCTTGGGTGGGTTGTTAGTTTGTTTGGTGGCCTCTCTTTCTGCACATTCCACTGAAATGCACATTGGGTTGACTACTTTCAAACATGGTGGTGTTGGGCCTCAAGTTCCTTGAGTGTAGAAATGGGGTCATCATGCCCACCTCACCTGGCTTACTGTGGGGATTTCGTGAGCTAGGATTCTTCACCTCCTGGTGCCCCAGTGGCCCTTGCTATACAATCACTAAAGGGTATTGATTGCAGTTGCTGCTGCGTTTTAATGGAGCTGTAGGTGTTATCTCCGCTTCACGATCGACTCAAAGCAGTTCCTAGTATTTAGCAATGTGTGGCCTCCCAAAGGGCTCTGGGTTTCTTGTTGGTGTTGTTTTGTGATATAATTCACATAGCATAGCATTCATCATTTTAAACTGTACAATTCAGTGGTGCGTAGTGGATCCACTAAGTTGTGCAGCCTTCACCAGTAAGTCCAGAATATTCTCATCTCCTAAAAAAAGAAACCCTGAACCCGTGAGCACTCCCAATCCTCCCTCCCCACCAACTGGCCCCTGGACCTGACAACCACAAGCCTACTTTCTGTCTTTGGATTGGCCTGTTCTGGACATCCATATCATTAGAATCACACAATGTGTGGCTTTTTGTGACTGGCTTCTTTACGGTATATGTGTTAAAGCTTCATCTGTGTTGCAGCATGTGTCCATAATTCATTCCTTTTTATGACAAATAATATTCCACCATAAGGACATCCTAGATTCCGCTTCTCCATCATCAGGTGATGAACATTTGGGTTCTTTCCACTTTTCAACTGCTGTGAGTCACGCTGTCATGAACATTCATGGACAAGTTTTACATAGACACGTATTTTCAGTTCTCTTGGGTGTACACCGAGGAGAGGAATCGCTGGGTCACTTGGTACTTCTGTGTATAACTTTGTGAAAAACTGCCGAGTACTTTTCTTCGGGGCTGTGTTTCAGAAGGACCATCCCTGCTTAGATTTGACTTTTTCATTAGCTAAGGAAGGCCATTGGCAAAGGCAGGGGAAAAGAGGGGAGTCTGTCACCTGAGATCCTGCGCACTCACACACAAGCCTTCAGGCATTCCCTCCCTTCAGCAGTCCAGGCTCCACCTCACAGAGAGCCACCATGCCGTCTCTGCCACCCTGCATGACACCTTCCCCCCTCATTGTGTCTCCTTTGCCCACCGGCTTCTTTGCATTCTCTCTGCTTTGAACCACGATACCCGCTCTCACCCAGCGTCCTGCACTGGCTGGGAGGGATCCAGTCACAGAGGTCTCGAGGGGCCAGTCTGCACTGGGAAAGAATACAGCTGAGGCTGCGCTACCCACTCATTTCGCCAGTGATCTAGAAATTTTCTGAGCAATGAGCAGTGTCATTTCAGAGTCCTGGGGGAAGGAAACCGTCTAGAAGGGTATTCTCTTCAGACCTGTTGGTTTCCTTAGGAATAAGTGAGTGAGTCCAAGTGAGGAAAGAACTTCTCAACCATGTGAACTTGAGCATATTTCTTAGCTTCTCCAAGACTCAGTTTCTTCATCTGTAAAATGGGTTTAAACTTGCCTACCTGATAAGAGGATCAAGTGAGATACTGTGATACCATGTTCAACATACTCAAAAAAACGTTCTTTTTCTCCCCAGCTGCCCTCCCTCCTAGTTAGGTAGGAGTGGCTTATACAGACACTGACCTTGTAGTACGACTCACCTCCCTTTTCTTTCTTTACTCCCCCTTCTCACCCCTTACTCTTTCCTTTCACCGCTTCCTCTCTCCTCCTGCTATTGTCTTACTCTGCCCTCAGCTCCCACCCCAAACATGGGTGTTCTCATGGTGTGGACACAGGGAACTGCCAGTTCTCAAATCACCCATGTGCTCTTAGGGAGGCAACTCAGGCCAGATCCTCTTAGGCAGATCAGATTATGCCCTGGGTCATTTTGCAGTGCAGATTCCCAGGTCACGGTGGCGGCAGGCATAGCCAGGCAGCGTCCAGCCTGGCACCCACTGGGCCCCCAGGGAACATGGACTTCCTGGAGGGGGTGGCATGGTCTGGTTTCACCTGTCTACCTCCCAGGGTTTCAGTTTCTTTCCCCATGAGATCCTAGTCAGGGGCTAGAGCTTTGAGTGACACGCGGTTTTGCAGTCACAGCAGAGGCCTGTGCTGCAGGAGGAAGCGCGGGCTTCCGTAGCACTGTGTCCTGGGCCCTGACTTTGTGCCCGGTACCGTGCTTGGTCCGGAGCATGCACAGGGAGAGGACACACGCCTGCTGTGGGTCCAGTGTTCCGGACACAATGTGGAGTTGAGTGGCCACCAGCGAATAAGGGAATGAACGGTTTTCCAGGCTGAAGGTTTCATACTGTATCCATTATTGTTTTTAAGTAACTTTATAGACCAAAACAGATAACAGGGTTCATACAGAAAGTTTAGAAAGAAGAAAAACACGAAGGGACAAAAACCATCATCCTCATCTCCTCTCAGATGAGTTTCTTCAAAAGTAAAAAGCAAAGACACCAAAATGTGTAACTAGGAAATACTAATTATGAAGCAACAGGAGCTCTGTTCAGAGACCTGACCCTTCCCTTACAGTGTCGCTCAGGGCATCCCCTTTGAGGGTAAAGCTGTTGGAAAAATCCTTCTCTCTTCAAGAGATCCAGTCCACAGAAGAAGTTCTCTCACAACAAGCCAAGACTCTGAGCCTCCTGGGTTGAGCCCAAGCTTTCCAAATAACTGACAGGCACGTGCATATACAGAAAGACAAACCTAGCTCTCTGCCGGGACTCCCCGGCCGCCAAATCCCTTTTCCAGGGAGGTGTATCATTACCACCTCTTCCCACTGTTTCTGTCCCAAATATCAAATGAGCTTAAGGCAGCATCGGGGGGTGGAACCTCCCAGCCCAGGAGCACAGGCCCAGCCTTCAGTGACCCCTGATGTGCCTTCTCTCTCATTTCCAGCTGTCAGGAATGACAGGAACAAGAAAAAGAAGGAGACTTCGAAGCAAGAATGCACAGAGAGCTATGAAATGACAGCTGAGCTGGACGATCTCACAGAGAAGATCCGAAAAGCTCACCAGGAAACTTTTCCTTCGCTCTGCCAGCTGGGTAAATACACCACGGTAAGAGACACTCCTGCCCCGGGCTGCTGGGCGCGTGGAAACCTCGCACATGCATGTGTGCAGAGATACACACACAGACATACGCTTTGCACTGGGCCTGGTGGGGACTTGCATGCTAGCCGGCTGGGGCTATGTAGTAGCCACTTTCCTCTGTGCGGTAGCCTTTGGGCGTGGGCAGTCAGTGAGTAGGCTGAGTGCCGCCTCCCTGCAGTCATGCACACATGCATTCACGCTGGATGCATTAACTGAGCATTTGCTATACGACAGGCTGTGTTCCAAGCCCTGGTAACATGAACTACTGAGTGCTGCTCTCAGAGACTTTGATCTGGTGAAGGAAACAAGTAAAGCCAGTGAAGCGTTACATGGGTCATGACAGACATCTGTACAGAAGGACCCAGGGGAACAAGGGCCCGATCTTTTAAAAACCCCAATCCAGCTGTGAAATCCAGCCAAGATAAAGAGGCCCTCTCCTGGGCCAGGGTCTGCCTTCTGTGAGAGGACATGTACAAAACCCCTAAGACAGGGCCTAGAAAAGATTGGGGTAGGCATGCCCCATGGCCTGTTGAGTGAATGTTCCCCCTCTGCTTCCCAGCCTTCTGCCAGGAATGACCTTTCACTGAGATTAGAAATAGAGAGAAGGAGGAAAAAGAGAAGTGAGTGAATAAGGCAGGAGGTGTATGTTGGCTGGTCTAGGTTGCACCAGTGGAGAGGTCATGAGGTGCTTTAATTTTTCCAAGTGGTTTTTGCATATATTATGTTCACTGATGTATATTTCTAACTTGTGGCATGTCATAGACACTCAATAGATATTTGATGAATTAATATAACTAGAATGTTGTTCTGGCCTCTTTAAAAACCTTAGGTTGCTCACCTACAATGCTATAGTACACATACTTTAAAAAGAAAAATCCAAATATTGTAGCCCTTGGTGGTTTGGTGACTGGTATGCTAGAAAAAGGATAGCATGGGAGGTCCTGAAGATAAAAAGACAAAATAGTGATACCAGCAAGAAAAAACCACAGTGAGTGGAGGGGCTTTGCAGCAGTTCTTGGTGAGCATGGGGTGTAGTGCGCTAGGATGTCGGTGCCACCATGGTATCTGTAACACGAGAATGGGGACCAGGAGCAGGCCCAGAGGGGCGCCTGTGGAAACTGATGCCAGCACACACCTAGGTGGCTTCTCAGATGAGGATGAGGCTACACAGTTGGGTGGCACCAGCTTCTGAAGGACTGGTACCCACCTTAAACAGATAAGTCTCCTGGCTAAGCCCAGATCTGGTGGATCTGGAAGCAGAGGTAGAACCTTGCGCAGTACTTCTCAAAACTCAGTGTGCATCTGACGCGTCTGGTGATCTTTTCACAATGCAGGTTCCGGTGCAGCAGGCATGGCCTAGGGGCATTTCTAACAAGCTGCCAGGCTACTGATGCTGCTGGTCTGCAGACCAGACTCTGAAGAGCAAATAAGCTGGGCTTTGAGAAGCAAGAGCCAGGGTGGCACCCTGGGGCCCAGCTCGCCCATTGGTGTCAGCCAGGAGAAACACTGGCATGTCTGCCAGGCCGAATGAGAGGCTCGGCTTCACCTCAACCAGCCTTCACTGAGCTTGGGGAGCACTGTCCCATCCCAGAGCAGGGACACAGGCCAGGACAAGACTGGACACTGTAAGGGAGCTTTCATTTTCACCTGGGAGAGAAAGTGGAATGTGACCCCATGTATCCAGAACAAAGTACACGAATGTACTTTAAGTCCTGCTCAGCCACCATCAGCCCCGTGACAGTGAACAAATTACCTAACGTCTCTCAGCCTCAGGTTTCCCATCTCTAAATGGGAATAATGTGAAGCAGTTGGGAGGATGAAATGAGACAATTTGTGAAAAGCTGCTGTGATGGGACCCAAATATTTCTACCTAGCAGTGGAGTGGCAGAAGCATCATCCAGCCGTGCGTCTTCTACTGGCTATGAACTGACCCTCCAGGGACCTGGCCCCCATGCTGGGTGCATCTGACAATACAGAAAAGTAACGTGATGAGTTACCAATACCAAAAAGTATGGCATTTCTTTCTTTCAGAAATACTAATTGCCAGCCATTCAGTGGCATTTCGGGCCCTGTATTGGGCTGTGTATCAAGGTGGGGGCATCTTGCCCTAAGAAATGGGGGAACTCAGGCTGGCACCGTAGGAAGGGATGAAAAGAGAAGATGAGAGAAAACGGGCATTGTGCAATGGTGGACTGTGTTGAGTTGACAGCGAGAGGGAAGAGAGAATGGAAAAAGCCTGGGAGAGTCTTGAGTGCCACTTGAGGAGTCTGTATTTTAGTTCGTAGATAATGAACAGTAATTGATGGGTTGTGGTCAAAAATCTTTATTATCATTGTAATCATTATTACATCTAATATTTATTGAGCATTTACTATGTACTAGGGACCATGCCAAGTACTGTAAGTATACTAATTCTTTTACTCCTTGTGAGGACTCTATGAATTGGGTTTCGTTGCCCTCATATTACAGATGCGAAAGCCAAGTACAGAAAGCCTAGATAACGTTCCCCTTTCTCTCAGTCAACAAGTGGTCAGAGGTGAGACTTGAACTTGAGCAGCCTGACTCCAGGGCCACTCTTTTAACCACTACACTCTACACAGAATCCCTTGAGAGGGTTGCCAGAACGGGAGAATGGAAGCTGGGGCCATTGGAGGCATCTAGCTAGGAGGAGAGAGTTGTGACCCAGGAATAAATCAATCTTGTAGCTCCAAGAAAGTCAGAAGAAAAGAGATCAGAGTAGGGAGGTCTTCCTGTAAGAGGAGACTTTTGATCCAGGTCATGAGGTGAGAGACTTTATATGGCAGTACCTAGGGCCACTAACTGCTACATCAGGGGCCCCCTCCGTCTCCTCCAGGTGGTATCTTAGCATAGCCAAGTCAGTCCCCAGACCCTGACTCATCTAGTAACCAGGTGAAACGGCTCCCACTCTAGCCTGGAGGAGGGCAGGACAAACACAACGTACAGCATTTGCCCCTCCTGGAACGTGCGCCTGGTGTGACCGGGGATTCCTACAGGGTGGCTCACATGTGAGGCACTGGCACTCCTGTGGGCGGTCCCTCACCGCTGATGAGTAGAAGCTGGAGAGGTAAACCCCTCGGCTTCCTGATTCCTTGGGCAGGATAACTCTTAGGTATCCTCTAAACCATCTCCCAGAGTTTCCCAACTAGATGGAGCCCTGACTGCCCACAGTGATGAACTCCGCTGGCCGCCTTCCTTCCCTGCCCACTCTGCTCCTCCAGTGCTTCCTGGGATCCCCTCCCACGTAAACCACTGTGCATTCCAATTCTAGTCTCAGCCTCGGCTTCTGGCCTGAGAGAGAGGCTTCCCTGTGGGCCTCCAGAGCCCTTTCCTATCCACCCCAATATGGGGGTGACACCCCCAGTCCTCAACTGGGGCCCACCCTCCTAAACACTTGGTGGAGACTTTTTGTACTTCTTTCAATCAGGCAGGAAAAACAGAAGCACAATTTTATCTCTAAAGCGTGGCCCTTGGCTACTGGGCATCCTTCCAGAGGCCTGCTGCCCACCGCGGGGTGGAGGGCGCCCTGAGCCAGTCTCGCAGCTCACCGCGCTCTTCATTTCTACTATCCCTCCCCAGATCTAGCTGTGTTTTTATTGTGAGTCACTTAAAATCCTTTCTGGAAGTCGGTGGTATAAATAAATAACAGCAGCCATAACACATTCTCTGCAAGCTCTTAGTTCCGAGTTGAGCATTTTTAAAAAGAGCTTTTTTTAGACCGCAGTTGCTTCCACGGCAAGAAACTTCCTGTCATCTTCACCAGAGTGGCATCCCTGTCAGATGCCTTTGGAATTAGTGGGCAGAGAGGAATAAAAAAGGCAGCCAGCTGCGCATCTACAGATCTTTGAAGGAGTAGTTCCTTTTTCTTCCCTAATTAGGGTAGATTTGGGACAAATGGTTGGGTCCCAGGAGGCCGCAGGAATGGATGGAAGACGCAGCAGCTTATCCCCACCACCCCCAGCTCAGGCCAGGGCAGGGCACTCACCCACAATCGTCAGAGCTGTTATCCCCGGGAAGGTTTCTACCCAATGACCCTCCGCCGCCATAAAAGGAGAGAGGGTGGATTCCCCGTGGAAAGGTGGAAAGCAGGAGAGAAGCTATTTATAGATGAGCTTTCCGAAATAGAATCAGGACTGAACCAGAGGCACCATTCTAGCTCTGAGGACGTGTTCTCCATTTCCTTAGGGTGAACCCTAGTGACTGTCATCTAGGCTTTAGGGCCTCATAAATTCAAGTTCAACTCTAACCCCTGCTACTTAGGAGTTACATGACTTTGGAGAGTGACATCATCATGTGTGCCTCAGCTCCTTCATCTGTAGAACGGGCGTTTTAAACACATCTACCTCCTGCCTGGAGGGTTCCATGAGAAAACTATATGGAGCGCCTTGCACAGTTTCCGGCGCATAGGAGGCGTGCTGAATGTGCAGCTCTCCTCCTCTCCGTCCCATCATAAATGTCTTGTCATTTTTTCGAGCCACATGCCCAGGTTCTGTAAAGTAGCGTGGGTGTGACCGTGGGACGGATTTCCGGGTGGTGTAGCCCCCACCTCCAGCTCGTGCTGTCTGCTCAGGGCCGCCTCTGCTCCCGGCCTCCCGCAGTTCTGCCGTGTGCGCGCTGCTCATCACCACGTGGGGCCTGGCGGGAGGTAAGCTGTCGTCCGAGGGGCTCGTGAATGTGAACTATGAAGATTTAAGAAGTCCTTGACCGGGCGC
>NW_012101465.1:4725975-4795557 GCF_000951045.1 Mandrillus leucophaeus
CGCTTTTTGGAAATTAACATTTGTGATCAGCCAGAGGAGCAGAACCTGGAACTCGGGGAGCTCGGCCTGCCAGGAGAGATGCAGCAGCAGGGGTGGAAAGTCAGTGGGGGTCACGAAACCTGAGTTCCAGTCCCCACTCTCACCTCACGGCTGTCTGACTTTAAGCCAGCTGTTAGTGAGCCTCAGTTTCTTGCTAGTAAACACACGTGTGCTGCCGGTTTCACCCAGCCAGTGGTCCCCAACCTTTTTGGCACTAGGGACCAGTTTCATGGAAGACAATTTTTCCATGGATGCGGGGCTTGGGTATGGTTTCAGGATGAAACTACCCCACCTCAGATCATCAGGCATTAGTTCAGTTCTCATAAGGAGTGGGCAACTTAGATCCCTCGCATGTGCACTTTGCAACAGGGTTCATGCTCCTGTGGGAATGTAATGCCGCCACTGATCTGCAGGAGGTGGAGCTCAGGCTATAACGCTCACTCCTGGCCACTCACCTCCTGCTGCGTGGCCCAGTTCCTAGCAGGACATCGACCAGTACCCATCCACGACCCAGGGCTTGGAGACCCCTGACCTAGAACATTCTTTCATGTTGCAACAACCAGTGACTGCATATCTACTGTGTTAGTTTCCTAGGGCTGCTGAAACAAAATAATACAAACTGGGTGGCTTGAGACAACGTTATTTGATTGTGTTTCTGGAGGCTAGAAGTCCCAAAATCAAGATGTGTGCATGGCCACGCTGTCTCTGACAGCTCTAGGAGAGAGCCCTTTCTTGCCTCTTGTAGCTTCCGGCATGGAAGGCGGTGCTTGTAGTTGCATGACACCGATCCTCCGTCATCTTATGGCCATCTTCTCCCTGTGTGTCTTCATCATGTCTTCTCTCTATGCATGTCAACCTCTGTCCAGATTTCCACATTTATTTTTTTATAAGGGCACCAATCATACTGGATTAGGGCCTACCCTAATAACCTCACTTTAACTTGATTACCCCTATAAAGTCCGTATTTCCAAATAGCATCACATTCTGACATACTCGGGCTAGGATTTCAACACATCTTTTTGTGGGACACAATTTAACCCATAGCAAACAATAACACCTAGTGAGTGCAGAATTGGAGTGCACGGACATTACCTTTCCATGCTGGCCGCTCTCTGCAAAGCCTAGCTGAAAATCAAATTTTGTCACAAGTGTTGTGAGTATTTAGAAACCTCTGGCAGCACACGTAAGTCCTGATCTTTTGAAGAAAAATGTTCTGTAGGCACTGCACTAAGTACCCACATTCTTCCTGAGTAGTGGAACAAGGGAAAGACGTTCCCAGCAAAAGCAATGGCGTGAACCTGGCACAGGGTTTCACAGGGATGGGGCGGGGTGCGAGGGAGGCAGAGCTAAGTTTGAGGAGGTAGGTCGGGGCTGGCTTCCTAGGGGCTTTGGGTGCGGGATAAAGTGTGTGAATATTAGCCCTCGGGAGCCAAGGGGAGTTTCTAGTCAGGAGAAAAAGCATTTCCAAGAAGGTGGCCCCTAGCTGCTGTGTCTGACTGGAAGGCTTCGGCAGGGACACAGGGCAGGGCTTTTGATCTTTCTCAGATGTATCCTGCAGCTCCAGAAGGCATTCATGGCCCCTTTCAGCAGCTGGGACCACTCCAGAATTCTAGTATTTCCTGGACATCCTCTAGGGCCTTGGACTACACCCACCACACCACCCCTGCACTCTACCCAAGGTCCCGGATCTCTGAACCCCAGGAGTGAAGGGGCTGCAGATGGACAGATGGTCCCTTCCAGGGTCATGTCCCAGCTCAGGAATCTTAGACGATGGTGGTCCAGGAGCACGCCTGAAGCATGACCTCCAGGGGAATCCCGCAGCATCACTCTTGCTGTGAGCCAGGTTGCTAGGAAACACTCGAAAGATTCTACAGACCCTCCCTACTTGCTCTCTCCCATTGCCCTTTGCTCGAAGCCCTCTCTGCCCACACACTGCACCATGCCGTTAAGATGACGCCCTCATGTCTACCCAGAGCTACAGGGTGGCTGCCAAGCTGCCTTCTCCCCACTGTTGGAGGCGTGTGGTCCTGAGGAAAATGCTGCAGGCACGTTGGGGGCCTTCTCTTCTGTTCTCCTCTGTTGGGGGCAGAC
Source organism: Mandrillus leucophaeus (assembly GCF_000951045.1). Lineage (NCBI taxonomy): Eukaryota > Metazoa > Chordata > Mammalia > Primates > Cercopithecidae > Mandrillus > Mandrillus leucophaeus. Next base: position 4,728,106 of record NW_012101465.1, read on the forward strand.
GTTCCCGAAGCCATCTTGTCATAGTGCCTAGATAATGTGTGTGTTGACCACAAAGAGATGTTGGCTGGCACATAACATTCTCTTTAGAGCCGTGCTGGAGCTCTTGTAGCTACCTGATTGGAAGCATCCAGAGATTCCAACAAGGAGGGAGATCACAGATGCAACTACAGGCTTTAGGAGTCAGGAAGTTCTAACCAGAAAGTAGAAATACGTGAGGAATCAGTAGGGAGGGGGGTGACATGGTGCAGCCTAAACACCCCAACCCAACTGTGTGGGTGAATCCCATACCCTCCAGTTCGCCTGCGGTGTCTTGCACAAATGACTGTGCTTCTGTGGGCCTTCGCTTCCTTATCAGCCAAATGGGGACCATAATAGTGCCTACCGCATGGGGGCGCTGTGAAAAGTAAAGCGAGTCAATGATTGTTAAGCACATAGAACAGTGCCTGACACGAGGCAAGCCCTAGAAAAGGGTTGGTTACCTACAAAACCATACAAAATGCAGGAATGGAATGTGAGTGACAGGGACAGTCTGCAAATTGAACTTGAAAGGACATCAGTCTCCAGGATGGTGGAAGGAGGCACCTCCATGGATATACCCAACATTGCCACAGATCTTTCATTCTTTATTCCTTTAATGAAAATTTACATTTCCTGCTTAGCTTTGAAAAAAAAAAGCCAGAACCCTTGAACAAACCACTGTAATACCCAGGCGCTGCCTCCAGCGCGATTTAAAGATGCTGGTGATTCCACTTTCCTTTATGGGTCTTGTTCTGAAAGTCCTGCCAGTCCAGGAAGGCAGCCTGTTGCAGCAGAGAACCAAATCAGCAGAAGGAAAGGGATCCATTTGCGGGGCAAAACTTGCCATTTAATTGGATTTCATAGTAGGATTGGGCTTTTCTGCTGCTTAAGATGGCCCTGGGAGGCCATGGCGCGATCCTCCATATGGGCCACCGGGCAGCATCCCGGGGAGGCGCTGCAGCTCCTGTGTCTCCTGCCGAAGAGGGGACCTCCCTGGAAGCCCTGAGCAGACTCACAGCTGGCAGCAGATGGAGGAGAGCCCCTCGCCCTTCTGCCTTGGCTGTTTTCCTCATCAGCCTGCCTCATACTCACAGCAAGGGCCTCTCCTCAACACCCAATTTTCTGCCTCTCCTCTGCTGGTTTTCCTTCCTGCACACTCAGAAATGCTGCTGAAAATCCACGCTTCCCTGGTGCTCCCCACAGCCGCCTTCATTACCAACCCAAGCAGGCCAGGGCTCTCCATGTGCCGCACCTGGAAGATAATATATAAGCCATTTGAAGCCTCATGCCTATGAATCCAGCAGCCAGTATAATAAAACACCAGGTTATTTCGTGTTTTATTAACTGCCTCTTCCCTTCAGTTTGCATAATAGTGAGTTAGATTTACATGCCGTTAAGACGGCTGTGCATTATTTTTAATAGAAGGTGCGACAGGCTCCTCTCTCAGCCCTGGCGCGTGATAAAGTAACCTCATCCAATGTTGATGAAGATTTCGTTCACACTTGCTGGGTCTGGGCAATGTCTTTTTTTCCAGATGGATACTCTATTGTAAAATGATTTCCCTCCATAAGCTTGACTCTCCGTCCCTCTCTTCCGTGTCATCTTCCTATGAACCGGATAAACTGCCTATTAAATTTAATTACGGTCCGAATGGCCACACATCTTGATCTCATGTTCCCCCAAGTGTACTGTATTCCACCAAGGTCCTTGAGGAAGGAATAAAATAAATCTGAAGGATGCGTGTCTACTCTCCACAAGGAATGTCATGGAAGGCACAGTTGGCCGCCATCATTTTTACGGTGTCTAGGGCACCTCGTGCAAACTCTCCTTCCTGGCTTTCCATGCAGACATTCAAAGCAAGAGCTAGTTTTATTGACTTCCTGTAGACTGATTTTAACTGAGGTGGGGAACTAAAGATACCAGTTTGAGAAACACAGTACCTCTCCTTAGCTGTTTACATTTGTCAGAGGACAACGTCAGCCTTTTGTTGGATGGTAAATTACAAATATCTCATTTTATCTGTAAATATCTTTGGCCGGGCACGGTGGCTCAAGCCTGTAATCCCAGCACTTTGGGAGGCCGAGACGGGTGGATCGCGAGGTCAGGAGATCGAGACCATCCTGGCTAACACGGTGAAACCCCGTCTCTACTAAAAAATACAAAAAACTAGCCGGGCGAGGTGGCGGGCGCCTGTAGTCCCAGCTACTTGGGAGGCTGAGACAGGAGAATGGCGTGAACCCGGGAGGCGGAGCTTGCAATGAGCTGAGATCCGGCCACTGCACTCCAGCCCGGGCGACAGAGCGAGACTCCGTCTCAAAAAAAAAAAAAAAAAAAAATCTTCATATGCATTCTAAATGAAAGAAGCTTCTGCAAACAAAAGTAAAGCATCAGTGCCATTATTACCATCCTAAAATAAAATTATCTCCAACACCTAATAGCTCATATTTCTCGTTTTCTCATATATATCACCATCTCTTTACAGTTTTTTTTTTTTTAATTAAAATTTAGATAAGGTTTACATCACGCAATTGGTTGTCAGTCTTCTCAGTATCTTAGGTCAGGTTTATTGCAGTATAATTTACATAATGTAATGTTTATCTTTTTTAAAGGTATAATTTGATGAGTGTGACAAAAGTACACAGTCACATAACCTGACCCCAGTCAAGATGTAGAACATTTCCACTGATCCAAAGAGTTTCCTTGTGCACCTGTGGTCAGTCCCCACCTGCATTCCTGCTCCTGGAAAACCACTGAGCTGTTCTCAATCACTATAGTTTTGCCTTTTCCAGAACGTCATATAAATGGAATCATTTTGTATGTGGGCGTTTATGTGTGCCTTCTTTGGTTTAGCATGCTTCCAAGGTTTATCCATGTGGTAACATGTATTACAGTTTCCTTCCTTATTAACGCTACCTAGCATTTTCAATGCAAAGTTGTAATCACAATTTATTTATCCACCCACCAGTTAATGAGCATTTGGGTTGAGTTGCTTTCAATCTATACATTTCTCTCTCCACTTGTTTTTCTCTTGCAATGTACTCATTGAAAAAACCGGTTCATTGGTTTTGTGGATTTTCTGGCATTCTAGATGTTGACAGCTGTACCCCTTTTGTGTCGTTTACCATATCCCTGGATTTCCTGAGGTTATATCTAGAGTCTCAGTTTGATTCAAGTTTGATTTTTGGCCAGAATGTTTCAGAGGTGGTGGTGTGTTTTCCCATCAGGGCATCAGCATGACAGGTTGCCTGTTTTTAAGAGATTAACAACTACTGATGGTCGACGCTTAGAGCCATTCGTTCATCAGTTAGAAAATGGTGAATCCTCATTCTTTCCTTGTTTGTTAGCTGGATAACTGCATGCAGAGAAACTCCCTCTCATCTGTTACTTGATTATCCAATGGTACAGGAATAAGATTTTAAGCATTTTAAAAAGATGAATCCAGCCAAATGCAGTGGCTCATGCCTGTAATCCCAGCACTTTGGGAGGCCAAGACAGGTGAATCATGAGGTCAGGAGATCTAGACCATCCTGGCTAACACAGTGAAACTCTGTCTCTACTAAAAATACAAAAAGTTAGCCGGGCGTGGTGGCACACGCCTGTAATCCCAGCTACTTGGGAGGCTGAGGCAGGAGAATTCTTTGAACCAGGGAGGTAGAGGTTGCAGTGAGCTGAGATTGTGCCACTGTACTCCTGCCTGGATGACAGAGTGAGACTCCGTCTCACAAAAAAAAAAAAAAAAAAAAGATGAATCCAGGCTGAAAAAAAATACAGCTGCTCCACCAACAAGCTGCCTGCTCAAGGCTGACATGTCACCCCCTTTAATAGGAAACACACTGAGTTTCTCCCCTCCTGTAGTGCTTCCCAGAAACTGTATCTGATGACATTTTCTCTCTGTCCTAGAATTCCAGTGCTGACCATCGAGTCCGACTGGACCTGGGCCTCTGGGACAAATTCAGTGAACTGGCCACCAAGTGCATTATTAAGATCGTGGAGTTTGCTAAACGTCTGCCTGGTTTCACTGGCTTGACCATCGCAGACCAAATCACCCTGCTGAAGGCCGCCTGCCTGGACATCCTGGTATGTGCTTTTTTGAGCTCTCAATGATGGGGCTGGGGAGGGAGAGCGGGCACCGTGGAGGGGAGGGGAGGGGACCAAAAGGCATTGAAGATCTCCAGAGGAGTTTTTGAGTTTCGACTCTAGCACTCACCTGACTTAGTAGGTGGACTCACCTAGCCTCTGGCTTCTTATCTGTGAAATGGGCTGAATTCCCATCCCTCAGGCTCACTGAGGTCTGCGAAGCTCAAATGAGCTGAGGTTGGCAAACTCTGCAGGTGAATGCTGGTCTGTTTCAGTCTTCCTGAATGTTTCTAAGTTCACCCCGGAGACCCTGATTTTTACAAGAAATAAAATAATCACATGTGCTGTCAGGACACCTGGCACCTGTAAGTTACCGAGTAACCATTGCCACTCTTCCTCAGGTCTGTTTAGCAAACAGGACACATAAACATTCAAGCTTCCTGTACGACCACCGCACGCAGGGACCTCTCTCCTCTTAAGTGGGAGTGCGTTCGTGTGCTTAATTATAGTAACTGTATTCGCTTTGCAGAATGGTTTATACCCAAAGCTGTGAAAAACCTAATAAAAAGGCAATGCTTTTACAGCACTTCAAAAGCTGATTTTACTTTCCCTACGTTCTGATGCATCCCTGGGAGAGGCTCCACCGGCCTCTCTGCATACATACGTCTAATGGGAGCTGCTCCCATCCAAGGAAACAGTCCCAGCCTGAAGTCCCCACCAGGGAAAGACAGGGTGGACATCCGTCCTGTGGAAGACAAAGTGTGCTGGCCCCCTTACCCTCTTTAAGGCTCTAGAAGCATAGCACGAGCAGGGCAGGGAGCCAAGGGGCATCAGGTATCCCCTTTGTACAGGTGAGGAAACTGAGGCCCACAGACATGCTATGACTGAATATTTGCATCCTCTAAAAATGTGTATGTTGAAGCCTTAATTCCCAATGTGGTGCTCTTAGGAGGTGGGGCCTTTGGAGGGTGATTAAGTTTAGGTGAGGTCACAAGGGTGGAGCCCCAAGATGGAATTAGTGCCCTTATAAGGAGATGAAGCCACCAGAGCTCCTTTCTCTGCCTTGTGAGGATATAGCAGGAAGGCAGCTGTGCCCTAAGAGGAGAGCCCTCACCAAGAACCCAGCCATGCCGGCTCCCTGACCTCAGACTTTCAGCCTCTAGACCTAGGAGAAGCAAATGTTGTTGTTTAACGGGCCAGGTCTCTGTTATAGTAGCCTGAACTGACTAAGAACAGGAGGGCAGGGGTCTTCCCAAGGTCACAGATGGGGGTGGTACAAGATCGGGGTGGAGTGGGGTATAGAGCCAGGGTGGTACTGGGCTACCTCCAGGCCTAAGAGGATGTAAAAGAGGATGATGAAGCATAAACAGGGGCCCTTAGGGACAGCAGAGATGAGAGAGTTGTGGGCCACAGTGAAAGAACCAGCTAGACCACCAGAGAGTAACAGAGACAATTTGACAAATCAATAATGATATTAACAATGAGCTATTAGAACAATGTACAAAAATTACTGGGTCTTTTAATGCTTTCCTGACAAAAACTTAAAATGTAACACTCAGTAGAATTTCCCCTAAACCTCAGAACGCTTCCAAGATATTAGCAGAGACTGGAGTTACCACCACAGTGTCTGAGTGGTCTGTGAGGTGACACACAGCAAATCAAGTCCACAGCAAGCAATGCTATGTCATTCTGACAGCCTGTATCACACAGCCACCCAGCAGGGCCTGGAGCCTTCCCAGTCCTCAGGTTCTGACCTTGACCTTCTCCTTGTTCCTTAATCCTTCTTTTGTCTAGTTGCCAGATGATGACCGTTTGTGATTCTCAGCCCCAGCATATGGAGTGAGAGGTATACTTTGAGATCCTCCGGGAAAGTGGCTTATTTCTGCACAGCCACACACTTAGTGATCAGGGTGCAGTCTCTACAAGATTTAAATCCCCTTCCTCAATTTAGAAATCCCCTTCCTGCCTCCAGCAGCTCTCTTTCCACATCTCAGCTTATACTGAATCCTGCAGCAGTCTTCCAGCCCCGTGGATCCAAGAATTCGCCATTAGCCCCTCAGTAGTCAGGTAGAACAGAAACCAATTTTTGTGACCTTGGCCAAGTTATTTAACTTCTCTAAGCCTCTGTTTACCTATGTATATAAAATAGAAATGCAAATCATTAAGGCACTAAATAAGGTAATTACTTAAATGGGATTAACTATATTAACAGCTGTAATACCTAGCATGCAGCAGGTACTTAACCAATGACGTTGACAAGGCCAAAGCTGGGTTAATGTGGGCAATTTCAGCCCTGTGGTGGGAATCAGGAAACTTTCAACCACTCCTTCCTGGGCCATGGGGGTGAGGAGTCTGGGTTGGGGTGCAATAGGCCAGCGAGGAAAATGTCCTGATAGTTAAAGGGCAAAGACCTCCAGTCACACAAGACAAAGCTCGAAGGAATACACATTTGGCCCTAGGCAAGAGCTTGTTTCCAAGAATTTGTAGCAAAGGCAGTTAATCACAAGATCCTGCAAGTACAGAAGTTCAAAGAGCATATTTTGAATGAGGATGTTAACTGGCACAGCTGTTTAGAAGAATCTTCTTATCTAAGTCATTGATATGTAGATAGAGTAGGACAGAGAAACCGAGAGGATGAACAGACAGACAGACGCAGGCTGAGGTTATTCTCAGACCCTAGAAAGGAAAACCCAGGCTCTCTCAAGGGTCACCAGCCCTGATTGAGTATGGCCTGTTCAGAGCCACGTGTCTCGTTGTGTCGTGTGTGGTCTCTCAACAAGACAAGGTAATATTTCTGACTGTGCGCCTGCCGGGGCCGCCGCTTTCCCAGGAAGATGCGGTCAGCTGTGGGACACGCAGTCGAGGCTCTCCGGGAAGGGTCGATTCAGAATCACGAGGTGAGGGCCCTCATGATACAGGCAGAGGATGGAAGGCCTCACCTGTCCTGCCCTTGCTCACCTTCCACGGGAATTTCCCATCCTCGCCTCTGCTCGGTGGGGACCCTTTGGTGGGCAGCCCATAGCCGGGCTTCCTGCATGAGGTTGGAGCCAGAAGATTCTGAGGCCACGCTTTGAGTTTCATGTTTTCCCACAGGAGCCAAGTAGCCAAAAATGTCTCTATTAAGATAGGCAGACTCTTCATAACCACTGCAGATGGGTTTTATTTTATGTTCACTCAAGAGTTGGTAGCATCCTAGGGCTGTGTTCAGGCAAGTGAGGGAGCCCTGGAGCAGGAGTGACCCCTTCACCTGGCTCTACCCTCATGTTTCCTTCTTGTTCAATCTCCTTTGTCTCCGTTTTGCCTTTTCTTCCACCCCCTCTCACCTGCTTCTTCTCCTCTGCAGTAATTAGGATCAAGTCTCTCTCAACTTAAAATAAAAATCATAAAAATAAACCTTGAGGTGGTCACACTTTGGTTTCTCTGCCTCTTCTCTCCCTCCACCCCTCTTCCCTCCCTCCCTTCCTTCTCCTCCTCCTTCCACAAATATTTGTTGATGACCTACTGTGTGCCAGGCACTATTCTAGGCTCTGAGGAGGCAGCAGAGGGAACCAAGCTGAAACCCCAGCCCTCACGGAGCCGACCTTCTCCTGGGGGGACACAGACAGTAAGGAAGCAGATACACGGATTAGACAGCGTCTTACATGCAACAAAGGAGGACAGAAGCAGAATCTGGGATGGAGCACAACGAAGGCGGGCTGGGGCTTGTTTCCGTAGCTCAGACACAGATGGCGTTTGAAGAAACCTGAATGAAGAAACAGAATTTCCCAGTGTTTCCCAGAAAGAGCCAGGCCCAGGAGAAGACCCTGATGGGAGGGGTGTGCGAGTCCTGGGGAGCCTAGAGAGAGTGGAGTTCAAAGGCCCTGGGGCAGAGGAAGCCCCGGCAGATTGGAGGAAGTGAGTGTGCCTGGAAGGGAGTGAGCCGGGGGACAAGACCTTCGATCCCAGAGTGGGGCCTGTGATCGTGCACAGATTCTCCTTCTTGGTCTCCTAAAGAGTCACTGGGTTTTGAGCAGAGGTGTACCGCGGTCTGACTTTTGGTTTAAACGTTTGCTCTGTCTCGTTATGCAGCACTGTGTCAATATTGCTTGAAGTCATGATTCTCACGCGTATTTACTGAGCACTTACTTCGTGGATGTGTGATGGCAGAGTGGAGAGTCCCTGTCCTGTTGCACTCTACAGTCAAGCTCTCCAGCCCCGCCTGGCCTGCTCCTACTTTTGCCACAGTATTTATCTCCTCCACTCAGCCCCCACCCCACCCCACTGCACCCCATCCTGGCTCCACACGGATCCTGCTCCCCTTCAGCTTGCCCAGCTGTTGAATGTGGGCTCTGAAACTAGCTTGCCTGGGTTCAAACTCCGGCTCTGCTGCTTACTAGCTGTGTGACCTTGGGAAAGTTACTTCCCTCTCTGAGCCTCAGTATCCTCGTATTTACGATGAAGATGGCAATAGCAGCTTCCTTTCAGGCTCTAGAAAGCATGCAGTGAGGTGGCACGTAGAGCTTGGAACAGTGTGTGGCACCCCACAGGCCTCAGTTACGCTGAGTGTTATTGTGAAGTTGCACTACGCCCTCAGGGGTCCTGTTATTGTCCACATTTTGCAGGCGAGGCAGCTGAGGCCCAAGGGGAAGCCAAAAACCCATAGAGCTCCCCCGAGAGAGTTTCCAGCCTCCGGATAAAGGAGGGCAAAATCGCTTTTGCAAAGTAGAAAACCTTGAGCAATTTTCGGATGAGAAAAGGACTTGCTTTGCCAGGGTTTGTTTAAAGACTGTGGTGGAGAATTCATTAAGTAGCTGTATTTTTTACAATGAAATTAAACCCTGTGGGAACACAGTGAGGGATAATGATCCACTTGTGATTCTGAAGACAGGGTTTTCATAGCAGCCGCCGTGGGCAAATGATGGGGAAAGCTGATATGCCACAGTGAGGCGTGGGCGGTGCAGCCAGGCCACTCCGCAGAAGCGAGAGGGGCCTTCCTTCCTGGACCGGGGCTCAGGCCATCTTGCCTCTGCCAGGGTTGCCCTCGTAGAAGAGCCATTGCCTGTGTTTCTCAAAGCTGGAACTTCAGAAACGCAACTGATTGTATTTGTCAACATGGGAGAAAGCTCAGAGAGGCGAAGCGACTCTCCCCAGGTCACACAGCTGGTAAACAGTGGAGCCAGATGTTGAACAGAGGCGAGCTGCCCTCAGAGCCCACATTCAACAGCGTGGGCAAGCTGAGGGGGAGCAGGGTCAGTGTGGAGCCAGGACGGGTGGGCGGGGTGGGTGAAGGAGGTAAGCACTGCGGTAAAACTGGGGGCAGGGCAGGCGGGCTTGAAGAGCTTGACTGGAAATTCTAGGTGTCCATCTGGCCCAACTCACAAGGGCGCCTCTCTTGGCTATATCACCTCCTGGCGCTGCCTCGAGCCTCAGTCAAGCTCTTTCCTGACCCAGAGCCTTTTTACATCCCATTCCCTCTGTCTAGATTGCCCACCCTCTTCTCCTCACATCCTTCCTGGCCTATTCCTCATCTCAGCCAAAATGCCATGTCTTCAGAAAAGCCTTCCCCGACCAGCCACCTGATTCCTTCCTCACACCGCGGGTCTGTCCCAAGCTCTTAAGGCACAGCGTAATTACAGGTGCATTTCCCAGCAGCTTCTCCCCGGTTTCTTGTCTCAGTGAGAGCAGGAACCATCTTAGGGTTGGTCGCTGTGGCGGAGTTCCAGGCTGGAAAGGGGGATTTAGCGAATAGTTGTGAATGAATGAATGGGCAAATGAATTAAAAGTCAAAATTCAAATTCCAGCATATATACTGCCTTTGGAATGTCACATCTGTTAAGGCTTCAAGATTTAAAGTCTTTCCCTACAAGACACACGACTTCCTGAGTCCTGCCACCCACCCACTGCCCTTACTGCCCCCAAGGAAAATATTCCCATGCCAGTCACAGCGGCACCTTGCTTCTGGTGACGCAAAAGTGATGGCCTGTGTGACTTCAAAATGTGATTTGTGGCTCCTGGAGGCCCTGGAGACCATAGCCATGGAGGGCCGTTCCCATGTGAACCTGTCGCTCCCTCTCCCCTTCCTGGGGACTCAGTAGAGACGAGAGCCCAGGCTGGTGGGGAGCGAGCTCTGGCCTTGGAGTCCCACAGCCCGAGCTCAGGCTTCAGCATTGCGCCTGGGCATCTGTGCCGTCATGAGGAGGCCCTGGGTCTCTCCTGGCCTCAGCTTACCCACCCGTAGATGTGGCACGATTACCGCATGAGGCACCAGGAATTGCTGTGGGGTAGCCAGTGTAGTGGTTAAGAGGGTGGGTTTTGCAGTCCAACTCCCTGGGTTCAAATCCCAGCTCTGCCATGTAGGAGCTGAGTGAACTTAGGGAAGCTAACTTACCTCTCTGAGCCTCAGTTTCCCCACCAATTGAATAAGTAGAATAGTAGCTCCTCTCCACTTAGGTTGCTGGAATAAAGAATTGAGTTAATTAGTTCCTGGCGCCTGGTGAGTGTTCCTCTAAATAAGCCGTAATCGTCAGTCTTGAGTAAGCCTAGGCTGCCCTTGTGAAGTGGTGTGTCTGAGCAGCTAGGCAATAGCACCTGGGGCTGCGCCGTCACGTTCAGCAGCTGCAAGGCAGTTGTGGCTCATGAGCACCTGGAAATGTGCCTGGTGTGAAGTGTGTATTGCAAAATAAACACTGTCTTTTAAGGACATAGTATTTAAACATGTATAATATCTCCTCAATGATTTTTTGTATTGATTACATGTTGAAACAAAAATAATTTGGATATCTTAAGTTAAACTAGATTATTAAAATAATTCCATCTATTTCTCTTAACATTGCAAAACAATGGCTACTAGAGTGCTGGTCTACAAAACAGACAGAGTGACAGTGACAAGGCTCTCCTGCTGCTTCTAACTTCTGTATTTTCTCCTCAGTGAAGGCAGGCTGGCTACAGGTCCCATTGGGGAAAACGTTCTGTTCCCATGAACTCATCACAACAGGCACTGTGTGTGCTGCATGTGTCATTGTTATTAGTATCTCTACTTAAACGTTGTTACTAGTATCACTACTTAAACATTCCCACAGGCATGTGGGGATAGACTGTCAAATCAGATCAGGATCTGCCCGCATGTTGCCAAACACAATCAGTATAGAGTGACCAAGATGGGTGAACAACCTGAGCTTTCTCCTTTGCCTGAAAACCGGGCAATCCCTTGATGCCTCCCTCCGAGGTTTACAAGATAGAAGAGAGTCTGATGAAGGAATTCAGTTTGTTCATTCAAGAAATATTCATTGACCACCTGCTGTGTGGAGGACACTGTTCTAGACATTAAAGACATAGCAGAGAGCAAGACAGGTGTAAACAGCAGTCTCATTCTCAGAGCTCATATTCTAGAAGGGAGATAGGCCAGGAAACTCAGATCGTGACAACTGCTATGAAGAAAAGAAAACAGGGTGGTGGTTTGCATTGTGGAATACTATACAGCAGTGAAAAAGAATGAACTATTGCTGTGTACACTCATGTGGGTGAATCACACAGAGATAATATTGAGTGAATAAAATCAGACACAAAAGAGAATATTCTGTATAATTCCATTGATCTGAAGTTCAAGAACTTGCAAAACTAACTTGTAGGAATAGAGGTCAAAATAATGGTTACTTTTGAGGAAGAGGTTTGATTAGGAGTAGTCAAAGGAGCCGGTAGGTGCTGGAAATACCCGTATCGTGATCTAGGTGGTAGTTGCACAGGTATATGATTAGGGAAAATGCCTTAAGCTGTACTCTTGAGATTTGTGTACAGCTCCAGGCTTGCATGCTATATTCATCATCTATTGCAGTGTAACAAAATACCACAAAACCTAGCAGCTTAAAACATAAGCATTATTATCTCCCATAGTCACAGTGGTTCAGGAATCTGGTACTGACTTCATTGAGTGGTTCTGGCTCAGTATCTGTCATGAAATAGCAATCAAGACACCAGTCAGAGCTGCAGTCATCTAAAGAATTCCAGAGGCTGGAAGCTCTCTGCCTCCACAATCACTCATCACATTTATCGAACAATTTAGTGCTGGTCATTGATGGGAGGACTCAGTTTCTTCCTCTGTGGACCTGTCCATGGGGCTGGATAACTGTCCTCTTGAAATGTCAGCTAGCTTCCCCCAGAGCAAGAGATTCAAGAAAGAGCAAGCAAGAAGGAAGTGACAATGCTTTTTGTGACCTAGTTTCACAAGTCACACACCATCACTTTCGCCATATTCTATTTGTTAGAAGCAAATCGCTAAGTCCAGGCCACACCCAAGGGGAGGGGATTAAGCTCCACCCCTTAAATGGAGTAGGATCAAAGAATTTGCACACATATTTTTAAACCACCACATGTTATACCTCAATTTTAAAACAATGTTATTTCTTATTCCAAAAACCAAAAGCATGATGGGATAGAAAATAATGGATTTTAGAAAGCATTTTCACTGAGGCTTTAGAGGAGGTGACATTCAAGCTGAACTCTGAGAAGTGAGCCATGTGAAGATCAGGGAAAAGCACTGAAGCCAGAGGGAAAAGCAAGTGCAAACACTGCCTCAGCAGTGCGTCATTGAAGCTTCACAAAGCAGACCAAGATGGCCAGAAGTTCATAAGCAAAGGAAAGGAGAAGTAGTTGAAGTTGGCAAGGTAGGGAGAGGCCACTGAGGCCACAGGAGGAAGTCTGGATTCTATTCTGAAGGGGACTAGAAGTCATGTGAGGAGTTTTCTCCTCTGATGAACATTTTGGACAACATGCTCTGGCTGCTGTGGATTGACCACGTAGTACTCAAGCAGGAATGGAAATAAGGGATCCCTTCAGAGGCCCCCACCATAAGAGAGGTAATGGCAGCTTGGTGGACATGTCCCTGGTTCTGCCTCTGGGGTCCCGCATCATCAGATTCTTCCAGGGTTCCATTATCAAGCAGGCCTACCCCAAGACACACACAGAACTCACACTCCCATCAGAAGCAGTAGAGACATGCACAGTTGTCTTTGCTGATGGCAAGAAAAGAAGGTTCTTTTGCCCTGAGGAGGATCAAGTTTGACCATCAACTGGAGCTTTGTGTTGTCCAACAGGGCCCTGCTTTGGTGAGACAGCCTGGCCTAGGCTATTTTTACCCGTCTCGTGGGGCCTGGATGCTGGTCTTTCCAGAGAAGATGCCTTCCTTTCAAACAAAGAGTGTTTTAATCCTGGAGAAGTACTTGGTGGTTGCCACTGGCATTTGATTTTAGTGTGACAAAATGAAACGACTTGGGTTCTCTCCAGAGACAGAAGCAGCCGGAAGCAGTGAGGAGGATGCCCGTTTCACCTGGGGCCATCCTGTTTCAGGCTGGGGCCGGGGCAGGGAATGGAGGCTCCTGGGATAAAAGGAGACATTGAGCAGTCTTCCTCCTCAGGCCACGTGCGTTCCTCTCTGGAGGTACCGATTGTACTTGGTTTCGGCTTTGAACTTTCTAGGAAGAGAGGCAACAGAACATGGTTTAAATGCCTCATCAGAATCCAAATACATTCTAACTTTTGAGGAGGAAAACCTTTTCGAATAGAATAGTTAGAAACATTTGAGGGCTGCAGTTTGGACGTGGATTTCTAAGTGAGTTATTGGCAATTTGCGAAGTCCTAAATCCTGGTCTTCTGTTCCTTTCCGACAAATCTCTGGGTTCTTTCATTTTTGCAGGGGACAGATCTCATGCATTCATTTCTTGGCAGCACGTTACAGCTGCAAAGCCTTATTTAGTACCCATTTGATTCCAGACTAGAAACGTATCCGGGGATTTGGGGCCCATAAATATTGAGCATACTACCTTTGTTGTTGTTGTTGTTGTTGTTATTGTTGTTGTTGAGACAGGGTCTTACTCTGTCGCCAAGGCTGAAGCGCAATGGCATGATCCCAGCTCACTGCAACCTCCCCCTCCCAGTGCAAGCGATTCTCCAACCTCAGCCGCCCCAGTAGCTGGAGCTACCGGTGTGCTTCGCCAGGCCTGGCTAATTTTTGTGCTTTTTGGTAGAGACAGGTTTCACCATGTGGGTCAGGCTGGTCTCGAGCTCCTGACTGCAGATGATCCATCCGCCTTGGCCTCCCAAAGTGCTAACTTTGACTGTCACTTGATAACTCCCTGCAGAGGCAGTATTTCCTCATGTTTCTCCAGGTAGTTGAAGGAACATCAGGCTGGGGATTGGAAGACCTGTATTCTAGGCTCTAGCACTGTTGCTTGTGTGATCTTGGGCACACTTGATCTCCCAGGGCTTTCAGGGGAAATGTGAGGCTTTATGCCCAATGACTTCTGAGTTTTCTTACTGCTCTGACATTGGGAATGGCTTCATACCCCATCAATTACCAAGGTGAAGTGAAACAAGTCAACCAGTTGGGAACCCAGAGGAAATGGCTGGGCTAGCTCAGAAGGGCCTCTGGGCAAGTATCTGGGAGGTGAAAATAACCACCCATCCAATGAAGAGAGATCATGGTAGTGTTTGGATAACCACTCACATTAACGGTCAATTGCTAATTCACTATGCCACTTGATTATATAGTAGGAGCGTTAAGAAGTTTGATGACATGTCCTGATTTAGATATCTCTACCACCCCTCCCCATATAAAATGAGGTTTCTGTTTCCAGGCCACAAGCTCTGCACCCCTCTATACCAGGTAGGCCACCGTGAATAGTTATGCAGTTATGGGCTGCACAGAAGTGCCCAGTAAGGCTGATATCAAAGTCAATACTGGGCTAAAGGTGATCTAACCTTAGAGAGGTGTCTAGGTTTGAGTATTGGCATGAAGAGAAAATGAGGCAGCTATGGAGCAGTGGTTAAAAGCACAGGTTCTAGAAAAAGATAGCCTAAATCCAATCATTCTACTAGCTTACGTGACCTAGCATAAGCTATTCAGATGTGTTTCCCCAGCTAATAGTAACAACTCATGGGTTGATAGGAGAAATAATACACTAGTGTTTCGTTACGGTACCTGGTTAGGTGATCGGTTAAACATTAGCTCTTACTGTATGTTAGGGATGAAGAGTGCTACTCATTCACAGTTTTCCTCTTGGAGTTTTAACCAATAATACACTGAAGTCAGACTTTTAAAAAAATATACCAACAGAGGCGCTGCACCCTCACTCTATAGGATGTCTTGGTGCCTTCTTCCGTATACACGCTGGAGTCCTCTGTGTAGGAAGAAGGCTGGCTCCTAGGTCACTGCCTTCTTGGAGATATAGAGAACCCAAAAGCACGTGACCATCGCAGTGCAACTGTCCCATCGTGGTTCATGTGGTCCACTGGGTGTGAGGCTCCTGTGGATCCACCACCAGTCAGATAGGACTGACTTCCCCATGGGCAGTGTCCTGGTCCCAAACCCCCAGTGTTTCCCCGACAAGAGGAGAGATTTGACAGAAGGTTTTGTTTTAGGAGACCTGATGGGAATAGGGGCAGGATGCAGAGGCTTTACTACAAGGAGTTCCCTCCCAGGTAGGGGGTCCTGTGTCTTCCTCAGAGGCCGCTCGTCTCTGCACATGGCCATGTAACAGGAATAAAGCAGGCCTTTCCGATCGCATCTGTCCTCCTGTAGGTTGATACTGAGGTGGACATTCACAGGGCTATACCCAGTCAAATTAAGTGCCAGTATCTGGGAAAAACTCTCAACTTCTTCAGCCTACTGAGTTGTTCACTTTCGATTTACTTCTCTCTGTGCTTCAAGCAGCTCTGAAACTTTTTCAGAGGGAAAAGTCAAGCATGGCAACCTGGTCAGCAGACACCTTTTACTGCGGGTGCAGAAATGTGGTTCTGGGTGGGGAAGTGCTCTGGAATGCACAGAGCTCCTCACCAGCGTTTGGGCTTCATAGGGCAGTGGAAACCTGAGCCCGGATTGAGTATCGACAGAAGCAAGGCATTTTCAGTATGTTTTGCTCTGAGTGAGGCTTAGAGGCACAGGGCAGTGAGCAGGAGTCTCCTTAGTAGCTGGCGCCGCAGGGGGCCACAGGGTTATGTGTCAAGCATACACTGGGTGGGACTGGGAGACTCTGGCGGAGTGACTCAGGCTTTTTGCCTGTAGAAATCCTGTCAACACTTTAGGGTTTGGTTGAAATGCCACCTCTTTATGGATCTGCCCTTGATTTCCTCTTGCCTATTTCTGAGCTTTCCTTCTTCTGAACTCCCTAATACCTTGCTGGTTTCACTCACGTGCCTTGTATTGTAGCTGTCTGTGTAACTATGCGATCAGAGGCATCATGGGAGAGTCAGCCTAACTTGGGTTTGAGTCAGATTCAGTTACATGTTAACTATGTGACATTGGGCACATCTTAAGTCCTTCATTTGTAAAATAAGAATAATATTCATTTTACCAAGCTGTTTGAAAGATTGAATATAGGGTATGTACAAAACTTGATATATACTATGCATTTAATAAATGATATTGTCATTTATTGTACACCATAAGCTCTTAAAAAATAGAATCTTATCTTTTTTTTTTTTTAAACCTCCAGCACCTGGCACAGTGCCTGGGACATACTTAGGTACTCAGTAAATGTTTATTTGAATCAAATAATGAATTACTTTTAAAAAGATATTTCTCAGAATTTCTTGGGTCCTGTTTAGTATTTCCTAAAACACTTCAGCCCCTAGGTTTTGACTTCTGTAGTCTCTTAATGAAAGAGCTAAAGAAGACATTCAGCATGTGAAAGGGGGACAGACTGCCCCATGTGATGTAAGAGCTTCTTGGAAATCTTCATGTTATTTCCTGCTTAAATCTGATTGATGATTTCAGGACAGGCTGGCTTAGAACATCCATCAATTTTTTTTTTCCCCTTCCAGATTCTTAGAATTTGCACCAGGTATACCCCAGAACAAGACACCATGACTTTTTCAGACGGCCTTACCCTAAATCGAACTCAGATGCACAATGCTGGATTTGGTCCTCTGACTGACCTTGTGTTCACCTTTGCCAACCAGCTCCTGCCTTTGGAAATGGATGACACAGAAACAGGCCTTCTCAGTGCCATCTGCTTAATCTGTGGAGGTACCAACTATGTAGAAAAGCCTCATGAAATTCCATGAAGAACAGTTGATACTTGCCATTCGTGAAAAAATTCCTCATTTCCCTTTTGGAGTTGTTTACATGGGAAAAGATGTGAATAAAGCCAGGCACACATGCCTGGGTTCATTGTATTTTTTCATGTTCTTACAAATTAACTAATGGTATTTGGGATCCTTCAGCTCAGAAAGAAATCCCAAAAAGCTATTACTCCAATTGCCACAGGGTTTTGTTTTGTTTTGTTTTGTTTTTTCCTTAAATGTAGGATCAGACTATTGTAAAATGAATTGCCTGGGGACATTTGAATGATGACCAGGGACTTGTATGTGCTGTTTGTTATTTAGTGGGTAGGTATACAAGTATTTGGCTGGGCCCTCCCACCAACCCTTGGAGGACTGGGATAAAATTTAGCTTTCTTCTCTGTAGTGACCCCTACTGGCCTACAGGAGGCTGACTCGTAAGTGGTTAACAAGTAATGGCTTTAATTAAGGAGCCGATTTACTTTGTGCTAAAATAACCATCCTGCTCAAGGTTTTAATTCAGTTCGGTAGTGACACCTTCTGGTCACAGGAGGTAATTCTTTCCCTGGGACAAAAGCAACCAGCCATCAAAATGTTTATACTACCAAGGGGGGCGGGTTTTTTTTCTTTCAAGTATCACTGCTTAAAGCAATTGCGTAAGTCTGCAAATTTGTGTATGTAACTGAATTACCAAATTAATGAACTCAGTAGGAATAAGGAAACAAGGAAAAGGGGAAAAGGGCATAAATCCTGATTTTATTTAATACTTTATTCCTGGTATGTAGACCGCCAGGACCTTGAGGAACCGACAAAAGTAGATAAACTACAAGAACCATTGCTGGAAGCACTAAAAATTTATATCAGAAAAAGACGACCCAGCAAGCCTCACATGTTTCCAAAGATCTTAATGAAAATCACAGATCTCCGTAGCATCAGTGCTAAAGGTATGTCTTTGTGTTCTCAGTACTGTAGTCACACAGTGGACTTGAGGGCCTTACCAGGTTGTGTCGCTTTATTCAATTCAGGATGTTTAATGGCTGCTTTTTAAGTTTTGGAACTCATTTCTCATTGAAATCAAAAGAAATAGTATCCCCCCCACCCCATCCCCCAAAAAACCCCTCAAATCTTACCCTATTCAACTATCTTAATGATTAAGAGCTTCAAAATTTGACTGATAAGAAAAACATTGTTTTCAAGAGAATGTACTATAACAGGCTAATTGTCTAGGTTCATACATTTAATTCCAGCTTTCTACACACCTCTGGTTTATGTAACCTTGACTCCAGTTTTTCCTGAATATCTAAACCTTTGTTAAGTTTCTCTCAATCACTTTAGCCATTGCTCTTTTGTATATAAGCAGATTTCCTTCTGCACACTTCTAAGCAAAGGAATTCTTGCCTTCCTAAGAGGTATAAATATTCTTTGCCTAGTGATTTTCTGTTTATGTAGCAACTCAAGCAATTAGAGAGGTGCCTAGAGCTATATCACAGTTGAATGTTAACAGTAAGGTTTTTCTATGTAGAGACACAACTCAGCAGCTATCCCTGGTACCAAATGGGTTATTGTCATTCTCCTTTCCCCATCAGACTACTTACTCTGTCTCTGAAGATGTTTGCTAGCCAAGGAATAAACTCTGTATTTCAGAAAGCGCTTAAAAGCACAGGGAACTTGTTTGATAAGCAGTCTTAACTCCTGAGCTCCTTCTAAGAGGTCTCCTCGATGAGCATTCTGAATTCATCCTTGCATGGGATTAAGAGAAGTAAACAGCAGATACCAGTGTGGTTCTGAATATGGTATCTTCGATTTTTAAAAACGAGGCTGTTTAACTTAATACTGTCATTCTGTACAGATGACTAGTGATATCTAATAGAATTTACTGCAATTACAGAAATCATCTGTACTGTTCATTTCAGTAGCCACTAGACACAAGAGGTTCTCGAGCACTTGAAGTGTGGCTTATGCAACTGAGGCACTGTTTTTCTAATTTTATTTAACAAATTTAGCTACCTAGTGGGTACTGTACTGGACAGAGTGCTGCTAAATCAAGGTGTTAATAATAACCGCACATTGTCAGTTCCTCTGTTTGCGGGTAACTGGCATCAACCTGTCTTTTTCAAGATACACTTCTTTCATCAGGAACTTCTCTTTGTAAATTGTTATTTCCTGAAACGAAGACATCAAGTTTAAATGTCACCATATCTCTGCTGCTTTTCCATAAAGTAAAAAATGTTTTAATGGTGTAAAATACGGATGGTCTCTGGGAGGCATTGTTTGCATAATTTTCTGTTATCAAAAGGAGCAATTGTATCAGTTACTGCTTGCATAAAAGACGAATAAAGTTCTAGCAGATCATAAGAAGACCCTCTCTTATCAACATACTGTGAGTCTGAGCTGGCTGAGAACCCAATCTGATTCTAACTTCAGAACAAACGAACATGATTTTTGGTGGATGCAATTCCCATTCCAAATACATCTTTGTATTTATGAGTGTGATAGTAATCGATGGATCCTTTTCAACAAAAAGCCACCTGATAGCAACATTTCATAATTCCTAAGTGACAGTCTTAGGAAACACCTCTGTTAAAATATATGAAAATTGGTCCCTGGTTATCTGTCATAGCTTAACTCCTTATCTTAACCAGATTTCCATTATCTCTTTTGAAAAGGTGCAGAACGTGTAATTACCTTGAAAATGGAAATTCCTGGATCAATGCCACCTCTCATTCAAGAAATGCTGGAGAATTCTGAAGGACATGAACCCTTGACCCCAAGTTCAAGTGGGAACACAGCAGAGCACAGTCCTAGCATCTCACCCAGCTCAGTGGAAAACAGTGGGGTCAGTCAGTCACCACTTGTGCAATAAGACATTTTCTAGCTACTTCAAACATTCCCCAGTACCTTCAGTTCCAGGATTTAAAATGCAAGAAAAAACATTTTTACTGCTGCTTAGTTTTTGGACTGAAAATATATTAAAACTCAAGAAGGACCAAGAAGTTTTCGTATGTATCAATATATATACTCCTCACTGTGTAACTTACCTAGAAATACAAACTTTTCAAATTCTAAAAAAATCAGCCATTTCATGCAACCAGAAACTAGTTAAAAGCTTCTATTTTCCTCTTTGAACACTCAAGATTGCATGGCAAAGACCCAGTCAAAATGATTTACCCCTGGTTAAGTTTCTGAAGACTTTGTACATACAGAAGTATGGCTCTGTTCTTTCTATACTGTATGTTTGGTGCTTTCCTTTTGTCTTGCATACTCAAAATAACCATGACACCAAGGTTATGAAACAGACTACTGTACATGTCCACCTACGTTCAAAAAGATAACTGTCTTGCTTTCATGGAATAGTCAAGACATCAAGGTAAGGAAACAGGACTATTGTACAGTATGACAAGATAAGACTGAAGATATTCTAATTTAGTTAGTATGGAAGCTTGTCTTTGCTCTTTCTGATGCTCTCAAACTGCATCTTTTATTTCATGTTGCCCAGTAAAAGTATACAAATTCCCTGCACTAGCAGAAGAGAATTCTGTATCATTGTAACTGCCAGTTCAGTTAATCAAATGTCATTTGTTCAATTGTTAATGTCACTTTAAATTAAAAGTGGTTTATTACTTGTTTAATGACATAACTACACAGTTTAAAAAAAAAAAATTTTTACAGTAATGATAGCCTCCAAGGCAGAAACACTTTTCAGTGTTAAGTTTTTGTTTACCTGTTCACAAGCCATTAGGGAAATTTCATGGGATAATTAGCAGGCTGGTCTACCACCTGGACCATGTAACTCTAGTGTCCTTCCTGATTCATGCCTGATATTGGGATTTTTTTTTCCAGCCTTCTTGATGCCAAGGGGCTAATATTAACTCCCAAAGACACAGGCATAGAATCGGACTCCTTTGACCTTGTTCAATCAATCACTATGAAGCAGAGTGAAAGCTGTGGTAGAGTGGTTACCAGATACAAGTGTCAGTTTCTTAGTTCTCATTTAAGCACTAGTGGAATTTTTTTTTTTGATATACTAGCAAGTCTGTGATGTACTTTCACTGGCTCTGTTTGTACATTGAGATTGTTTGTTTAACAATGCTTTCTATGTTCATATACTGTTTACCTTTTTCCATGGAGTCTCCTGGCAAAGAATAAAATATATTTATTTTAAAGGTGTGTGGGAGCCTTTACTACACTTTTATCTTCAGTAAAGAGACAGAGAACACAGTTCCATTTTTAATGTTTAAATTTCATTTCAAAAAGCAGGTCTGTAGTTTGTAACCATGACAGTTAAAATCTGTGCTAATGCACGGCAGTCTATAACAATTCTACAAGCCAATCAGACAGACAGTACGTGACATTTCAATGAGTAAAAAAGAGCATAAAACTGTATGTGTAAGAACAAAATGTTAAAAGGCCTACCACAATAATAAAAATCCATCATCAATTACATCATCACATTAAAATAAGCCAGATGTACAAAAGTCTGAGACAGAAAAGACAAAAGGACAACACAAGGTATTTGTTGAAAAATGTTTGTTTGTGCTCTTTGGGCACTTAATTAAACATTGCAAAATCAACATCTTCTTCTTCTTCATCAGACTCTGCAAAATATTTTACTTCTTTCCTAGCCCGACCGGTTCGTGGCAGAGAAGGTGGCTCAGAAGGGAAGTCTGAGGGGAAGATGTCCACATCTGAATCCTGATCAAAGGATGTTTTCTTCGGTTTCTAGATATTTTTTTTTCAATAGATTAGATTTAAAAGTTATTAAAAGAAATAAAGACTAGTATGAAGAACTATCACTCCTTCAACTTCACTTATGTTTAGGCAGTATTACCAATAATGGAACTTTTAAAATTAGAGTTGTAATGCTAACCTAAGTTTAAGACCAGTTACCTTATTTTTTGGAGGAAAAAGATTACATACAGTAATTCGCTACCTTGGTTTCATATTTACCAAGTTCTAGCCTGAAAAATGTAACACTTTTATTTCTAAAATTATATTTTACCCAAAAAGTATGCACAATGCCCAGATTAGTAAAAATTCAAGCTGTCCTATTGCTAAGTATGTATCAAGAATTCATGGGAGGAAACAAGACTCCCGCACCACGTGGAGTATGCACTGTTAAGTGTTTTAAAACATGCAAAACATCACCGAGGTGGACCTGAGACACAGAAGATGACTGGATGGAAAAGGTCAGTGCGGAAATCAACATAAAGCTATGATCATCTACATTGGTATTTTTAAGTTTTACTAGGAAGAGAAAAAAAGGGATGGAGGTAGCTGATGTCATTCATTTACCTAAAAAAAAATAGTGTACTTCTGGAAAAGGGTCAGACTAATTGGGAAAATTAGCCACAGTCAAATGAATTCAATTAAAAAAAAATCAAATTAGCCCTGGTCAAATAAATCCAAGTTAAAAGGAAACAGTCTTTAGTCTGAAAAATAATATTTTAGTCTGAAAGAGTCTAATATTTAGGTAACACAACAGTACTATAGCTCAATGGATGAAACTGAAGATTCTAAGTAGGTTAATTTATAGCACACTGTTATTTAGAAACTAGTCCTGATTATATACATTTATACTTGAATAATTCCTTAACCATATACAAGCCCCATATTGATATGAGATGCTAGGTGGAAAGCTGTTCCAGGACTGTAGTAATAAGCAAACTAAGTCAGTTACAGATCTTTTTTTAAAAAGCCATGCACTAATGTGCAATGATGTTCCCAGTTACCTTGCTTGCTGTTTTGGATGTTTTCCTGCCAGGGTTATAGTCGCCTTCATTTTCAGAGCCAGATGCTTTCCTTTTCTTTGCCCCTCGGCCTTTACCTTAAAATGATACAAAAGGTTTTTTCTTCCATGGGTAAGTGCAATATAAAAAGATAAATGCCACAACATTGTAGTTTATTTCTTTGGCATACCCAATCAGTGGAATACTGCAGTCCTGATCTCTTACTATGAGTGATTATAAACAACTTGGCAGTAGCATTTCAATTCTGGGATTGACATGACCAAAGACTTTTTCACAAATATATTTAAATTAATGGGAAAGTCCCAAAGACAAATTTTAATGATGAATCCCTTCATACATAAAACATCTGTATTTGCTATGTGGTCCTTGAGCCTGAAAAGGAAATACCTTGGAAAAGTATTTTTTAAATTACATGTGATTTAAATTTTTTTTTTAAATTTCTAATTTGTCATGGGCCAATACTTTTAAAAATATAATAGAACACAAATTACTAAAAAATGTAATCACATGCTGTTTTATTAACACAAAATTATCATAAAGGTCTAAATGTTTACTCAGTTTTACTTATCAAAGACTAGTAACAACCAATTGCATATCCCACGTTGAGTGGCACCATCTGAGAACCAGCAGTACTGACTATAAAATGTCAAATACATATCCCTTCTCAGACCTAGACTTGGCACATACAGCATTTTTTTCATCTACCTAACCTCTTATTCTCATCACTGGAGGTGAAAGGAGAAAAGGTAATATTTAAGTAGGGGCCAGATGTTCTCCCTCCCACAATGATGCCAATGAAATAAAATACAACTAAATAGCAATTAATTTTAAATCTTTAAAAATTCCTTGACAGCTAGATTGGACAAGTACAAAGATAGCCTTACATAATCTTGGGATGTCATATTTGATCAAATTAATCAGGGAAATAGCATTTTTGAATTGATAAAGGCTTTCAATCCTGCATATCATGAGTACTACCTTCCCAGTCCCTATGATTCTTTTCCACCCTATTATCCCCATTTCCCTTTGGTCCACAGCTCCTTATCCCAACCACTCCTTTAAGAAATAGAAGAGACACACTGAGGAAGATATCCTTCAGTTGAATAAAAGATGGAGCAGCTACCCTCAGAGCATATCATGTCTTACAAACATATTTTATAAAGCATCTTTAAGGGCTTTCCAGATTCTGGAGACGAAGAAGGGATGCCACGGAGAACTGGAGCTGGTTCCTTGTGTGGTCCTGAGTACAGTTATTTCTTAGGTGAGAAAAAAAGTTCTAGCCTAAGAGTCCTGGATCTAGCCCATTACAATAAGTGTCACAATTTAGTTAGTGTGGAGTGCTAATCTGACTTTTTAATAACAACTTTCAGTGAGTTGGCTGCAGGGGAGAATTTGGACCATTCTTAGGGATTCTTATTTAACCTCTTTGAGCCTCAGTTTTTTTAATTTGTAAAACAAAGTGACTGAACTAAATTGCTATACCTCCTTTGGACTATATTCAGCACTGATTCCTAGATACACCGCTTACTGAGGAGTAAAGCAATTTAAAACAAAATAGATACCTAGCCTCTCTAAATTCAATGAGGTAGAAAAAATTCCATCTTTTCCATACAGTATATGTTTAAAGGGTTATAAGAAGATAATCCTCACCTTTTGGTGTTGTAGTCTTCTTTGGAATGCCAAATTCTGAATCTGAGTCAGAGTTTACAGCCTCTACTACTTTCTTCTGTTTGGGGGCTCTCTTGGGCTTAGGGGCTGTATCTGAAGACGGTTTTCCTAGTAAGCAAATTTCCATTTCACAGGTCAATATACTTACCAACAAATCAAACTGAAGAGAGTCCTATATAAATGGAATTTCTCATAGCTGATTAGAAACTGAGTTGCCTGGCTGGGCGCGGTGGCTCACACCTGTAATCCCAGCACTTTGGGACGCCAAGTTGGGTGGATCACCTGAGATCAGCAGTTCAAGACCAGCCTGGCCAACATGGTGAAACCCCATCTCTACTAAAAATGCAAAAATTAGCTGGGCAAGGTGGTGGGTGCCTGTAATCCCAGCTACTTGGGAGGCTGAGGCAGGAGAATCGCTTGAACCCAGAAGGTCACAGTGAGCTGAGATCACGCCACTGTACTCCAGGCTGGGCAACAAGAGCAAAACTCCATCTCGAAAAAAAAAAAAAAAATTGAGTCGCCTTAATGAAATGGTTTCTCTCTGCTTGGCGGCAATGTAAAGGCAAACAATTTCTCATAGATGACAAAATGCTTTTTATTTAATTATGTATAATTTCCCCTTAGGTAATACAATTAAGACATTTTAAGGAAGAGCCATTAAAAATAAATTAAGCAGTAACTTTTAAATATAGTCATGACAAAAGAATAGCATATTTGATAAATTAATTATAACCCAAGTATAACCACAGATTAAGTCCTTTTAGAATGTTTTAGAGAAAAAAAAATGTATAGGATCCTCAAATACAATGAATAGAAACCAACTCACTTCCATTCAAAAGCTGAAATCCAGAGTTGGCATTTTTATATGGAAA
The DNA here is from genome assembly GCF_000951045.1 of Mandrillus leucophaeus. Taxonomy (NCBI): domain Eukaryota; kingdom Metazoa; phylum Chordata; class Mammalia; order Primates; family Cercopithecidae; genus Mandrillus; species Mandrillus leucophaeus. The sequence goes on from NW_012101465.1 coordinate 4,753,520, forward strand.
GAAATATAAAGTCCTAGATAAGTAGACAATAGATACAAGGCCTTTGCTTTGCTGAATTTTGAAAAACAGACCTTGTTTTACAGCTTTATCTGCAGTTCTATGTGAAAACTGATAAATCAGGCCAGTTGCAATGGCACCTGTAATCCCAGCACTTTGGGAGGCCAAGGCAGGCAGATTACCTGGAGTCAGGAGTTTGAGACCAGCCTACCCAACATGGTGAAACCCCATCTCTACTAAAAATACAAAAAATTAGCCCAATGAGGTAGCGTGCGCCTGTAGTCCCAGCTACTTGGGAGGATGAGGTAGGGGAATCGCTTTAACCCAGGCAAGGGAGGTTGCTGTGAGCCAAGATCATGCCACTCCACTCCAGCCTTGGCGATAGAGCAAGACTCTGTCTCAAAAAAAAAAAAAAAGAAAAAGAAAGAAAAGAAAAAAAACTGATATATCACTTTTTGTGTAATTAAGAGAACCTAATTTGGAAGAAAATATATTAACTGTAGACTTTGTTTAAAAAAACAAACAAAAAACCTATGCTGATTCGATGGAAAATGTATCCCTGTCACAATTTGAGACACTACAAATAAGGCCCCTCATGAGCCAAGAGCAGGAGGAGAACTAGGAAAGTGGCACCCATATTGTGTGGTTTTTCCCACCTGAGTCTTCATGACTATATCTACCACAAGAACCACAGGGCAGCTCCTGGCAGGCAGTATAAACTCAGCCAGGTGTTCTAGGAACCACTTTTTTTCCTTTGCTTGGAGTTACATGGCACTTTCAACTTACCAGGCAAACAGGTCAGATATCTGAGTACTACAGCTGCCTTTCTGCTGTAAACTATTGGAACTACAGAATTTAACATACAATATATGCAATTTGGAGTTAACGCAGACAATCCCACAGAGGGATGTCACGCATCCTCTTCTTGAAATGATATTTTAATTGGAATTGTATTTTGTAAGGGAGACTAGAGGAAGGTCGAGGACTTGCTGGGGTCCCTGAAATCACGCCACACAGGCAGTCACCTATTCAACTTAGACAAGGCCAGTTCAGCTATTGAAGAAGGAAGCAAGCAGAATAGGTGCCATGATATTCTAGCCTTTTAGTCATGCTAAACTCATTAGGTTCAATATGGGTGAACAGTTCTATGAAGGAAACGGGGTATGTTTCAATAAGTAATATGGCTCCTAAGTTTTCAGGGTGTTTATAAGATGCTCATATGAAGATTATTTTAAAAAGATGTTTTTTGATTGTTCTGTTGTTATTTGAGATGGAGTCTCACTCTACCGTCCCGGCTGGAGTGCAGTGTTGCCATCTCAGCTCACTGCAACCTCTGCCTCCCGAGTTTCAAGCGATTCTTGTGCCTCAGCTTCCTGAGTAGCTGGGACTACAGGCATGCACGTGCCACCACACCAGGCTAATTTTTGTATTTTTAGTAGAGATGGGGTTTCGCCATGTTGGCCAGGCTGGTCTCAAACTCCTGAACTCAAGTGATCTCCCTGCCTCGACCTCCCAAAGTTCTAGGGTTACAGGTATGAGCCACTGCACCCAGCCTGATTGTTTTTTTTTAAAAAAAGAGAAATTAGAGGGTCTATCTCAATTTGGGTTCCCCAGATTTGGGCCAATCTGCCTAATCCTAGAGTAAGGATTTAAGTATAAGTATTTATTTGAGAGGTAAAGGAAAGGGAGACAAAAATGAGACAACGAAGAGAAGGCAGCCAGTAATGGGTAAGTTATCAAGCCAATCATCACTCTAGGAGCTTAATTCCACGAGAAATTTTTGAGAGCCAGTGTGAAACACACATCTCACAGTTGGCTCACATGAGAGGCAAGGACACTGAGATATTTACAAAACAACTTTCCTCAATCCACTAGTTAAAGGCAGCTGGGAGCAGGGGAGCGTTAATATTCCAGCACAGTGGCAAAGAGGAAGTCCTCAGGCAAAGAATGCAGACATTGCCCAATGTGCACTAAGTGGTAAGGGCACTGGGACATAAGTAGGTCACCCAGTGTGTTGGCTACAGAGACTCTTGTAGATAACCAATTTCTCAATATGGTTCTAGTGCAGTCAGAGTAAGCAGGACTTTTCAAAATTGTTCTACTACATTCAATACATGTGTGTCTGTAATGAGGTTGTCTGTTGTGAATTTTTAAAATCCTTGAGGGAACAATCCATATTATTTACTTGCTATCTTAAGTAGCACACATCTCAATTAGATTTGTGGGGTTTTTTTTAAGTGTCATCCTTCAAACACAAAGCACAAATACTGACCCTTTTCAGAAAGACCAAGGGACATATATCTTGGTACTAGTAAGAGATCCATTAATCAACTCAAAGTGTTTTGTGGCCAATCTAAGGCTATGAAAAAGAGAGAAGCTGCATGACTCACATAGAAAAAGAGGACCTCCACTGAACTGACCAATCCCTTCACATAAGGAGTGGAGTAATGATCAACAAAGATAACAGAAGCAGGCTACTAGCAAGACAAAATTTTAATCTCCATTACAACCTAACCACAAGGGAGCTTTTCTAGAAAGCTATCTTTAGATATCAATGCATGAGATTATTTTATAATTACAACAGCTTTAAAATGAAGTCTTAAAGAAATTTTATTAATTCCCTCACATGGTTAGAATTTTATTAATTCCCTCACATGGTTAGAAAACAAGAGAGGCTCTCCTTGTAAGCACTTATACTTCTTAATTGTTTTATGATAAAAAATGCAAATAGTTTCAAATTGTTACATTTCCTTTTACATTAACTATCTCTATGCAATGCTTAACTCAATCAAATATAAGTACATACCCTTTTTAGCAGCTACTGTTTTACTTGGAACTTTATCTATCTGTTTCAGACCAAATGATGGTGAAAAAACAGAAGCAGAATCTTCTTCATTACTGTCAAATTTAGCTGAATCTAAAAATTGCAAAGCCTTCTTTTAGTAAAGAGATATTATAAAGATCTCTCAGTAAACTTTGACTCTTAACTGACGACTTCTCTTTAGCTAGACAATTGATCTTATGTTACTATTATGTGACCAGATAATCCACAATATACAAACAGCAGAAAATAAAACATATCAGTTATACACCAAAAATGTTAACTCTGTGGTGAAATAACACAGAAGTGCATAAAGTAGTAAAAATTAAAAGTACTAAATGTTAAATATTTAAAACATAACTGACCAATTCAAAAATACATGCTGACAATTTATTTTAAAATGAGATATGAAAATGTTCCACTGGATTATTTTAGTACATACATAAATAATACTATTAACCATTTCAGGAATATCAGTAACAATGTTTACATCTAAAAGAACAGTAAATATTCCTATTTTAAAATAAATTATTGAAGACTAATTCAAAAGGCAGACAGGCTTACCTTCAGTTTACTTTTGCATGCAAATTAGTTTAATCAATCCGTTCTTCCCTAACACCATAGCACAAACTTTTAAAATAGCTACTTGGATGTAAACAAACATGTTTATACAACTCTTTTGTCACACTGTCAAAAATGAGTATCTATACATATAGAACATGTACCAAATATGTCTAAATGTATAGATGTGTGTATTAAAAAATGACAGTGAATAAATTAAATGACCTTAAAAATTCCATACAAAAAAAAATAGAGGAAACAAAAAGTATATACACCAATTAAATGTGTTCTTATGAAGGTTTTAATCTCTCAGGTAACTAGGGTTTAGTAAAACCAATCTGCAATCATACTGGTGCCCTTACAGATTTAGAAAACTGTAGTATATACATTCACATTGCCACGAAAATCAAATTTCAAGCTTTCAAAATTTCATTATTTCTTGTCTCTCATTAAAACACTACACATACACTCACACCCATAAACAAAGATAAGCATTTGCGTGTCCACCTAAATGCTTCCATAATGCCTATTTTGACCAATGAGTTAGGAATCACCTCAGAAAAAGTAAAGAAATCTTATTATCTTGAGCAAAATATAAAAAGGAAGTTTCCTACTTGTAAAAAATTCTGAAGCTAAATCATGACCTAATGATTTATTTACTGTTTTCTCTCCACCACTAAAAGCAAAAGTACAGTAACTAATGAAAAGACTAAATGAACATACCATCTTCTGACTTCTGAGAATATGAAGGAAATGAAAAGAGATTTCCAAAATCCTGACTTTTTTTGTCATGCAAAGATTTTCTATTAGAAAGAAAAGAAACACCACAGAGGATACAATTTAAATATCTGACTTCAATCCTGATAAATTATATATAATACGTACTGCAGGATTATAATCACAGAACAAAACTTTAGTTTTCATTTCTTTCTCTGTTAAAGACAGGGTAATAAAACTCTTTCTCTCTTACGTGTAAAAGTGTGCACACATATCCATGATCCATGTGCACACACCATATATACACACAGACACCATACAAATCAATTATTTAATATAAAAAAGAATGGAAACTAAGCAATGGTTTAAAGTTATTCAAAATACTATTAAACCAAATTCTATAGTTGATAGAAATAACCATTCCAGAATTTAAGATCAGCAAACTATGGACAAAAACCCAAGGAGAAAGACAGAATCCCCATCACACCTGGCAACAATCCTATTTCTAATTCAAGACTACAGGTGGGCAATTATTTCAGGATCTGGTGAAGGCCAACTGTAATACGTGAGAAAATACTTTTTAAAAAATCGAAAATAGTTCACAAACCTCAAATCCCAGATGTGTTCACGCTCACCAAAAGCAAGAAAAATCTATCAAGGCCAAATTTAGGGAAGAAACAAACCACCCAATTCTAAGGACTTAGTAAGTTTTCTCAAAACCAGGGGTTGTCCAACTATATCCCATGGGCCTGCTGCCTATTTTTGTAAATAATACTTTATTAGAACATGGCTACACTCATTTATTTACGTATCATTTATGTCTGCTTTTTTACTAGAATGGCAGCATTAAGAAAATGTGACATAAACAATATGGCCCACAAAGCCTAAAACATTTACTATTGAGCCTTTTATGGAAAAAGTTTGCCAATCCTTCCTTTAAATTACAGCAACTGTGATGGGAACAGCTGCAATATTAACAAGATTGATTCCTTCATGAAGAAGACCTTGCCTAGAATAACAATTTCTTAGAACAGCTCACTATAATATCTGTGGCAAATGTTTACAACTAACTATACCACATCACTAAATAGCATTACTTACTCTGGAGTGGCTTTTGATTTGCCTGGTGAAAATGTATATTCATCTTTATCTAACCCATCTGAAGGAACAAATTCATCTTCCCCATCATTTGTTATGGGAGATGCTTTAACTTTCAATTCCTCTAAATCATTATTGTCATCATCATCATCATCAGCATCATCATCCTCTTCTTCTGAGAAATCAAATGTGTATTTAGGTCTTTCGGCTAGGAGGAAAAATAAAAATGAATGTTAAACTCAAATCCTAGCTTTATACACGTGAAATATTATTACTGATAAAGCGTTTAAAGTATATTCTGACCATCTCTAAAAATACTATAAGAAAAAAAGGCAAGCATTTACAGAATAAAAGCCAACAACTTTGGCCTTAGTTATTTGGTAGTGTTAATGTCTGTCTTACACTTTCCAGGAGGCTACCAGATAATACTGTGCATGTTAGGAGAGCATAAACTAATGTACTTATTGATATAGTTAATTAAAAACGCTAAGGAAAGTAGTCAATATGGCCTTGTCTCATACAGCCATTATACAAATGACAACGAATATAATGTTTCCCATATTTGCAATCACAAACAACAAATTTCACAGTTATTTTAAAAGTGCTAAACTTTCTTGTTTTTTGACACAGAGTCTTGTTCTGCTGCCTGGACAGGAAATGCAGTGGTATGATTGTAGCTCACTGCAGCCTCAAACTCCTGGGCTCAAGCAATCCTCACCCCTCAGCCTACTGAGTAGCTGGGACTACAGGTGTGCCACCATGCCTGGCTGATTTTTAAGAAAAAATTTTTTAGACACAGGGTCTTGCCATGTTACCCAGGCTGGTCTTGAACTCCTGATCTCAAGTGATCCTCCCTCCTCAGCCTCCCAAAGTGCTGAAATTACAGGTGTGAGTCACAGTACCAACACCTAAACTTTCTCTTAACTTTCTGGATAAAAACTTCTATCTTCTCTTCAGAGTTAGTTTTACTATGAAATAACAGAGTAATTTTTTAGATGAATGAGAAAAGACAGGAGACATAAAGATCTCAATATATTCACAAAACAATAATACAATGCATAAAAAGATACGAATTATAGTGAAAGGCATATTGCTATAAAGCAAGTATGTTTGATTATAATTTCTAGCATTTATTATGGAATAAAATTTTTAAATTACTTGGATGTTACATAATTTTACACTTCACTTTTGATGTATGTAAATACAGTTTTAAAGCATTTAATAAACAATTTTCATTTAACTTAAACTACTCATATTAAAGATTCACCTATATTATGCTACCTATGTACACTAGGGAAAGAAATTCAATCACCTGGTGATTACAGAACCAAAGAATTTAAGGTCTGATATATAATTAAAAATGTATCTCTCAGAAGTAAACACCCACAATGCTGTATCAATCATTTTAATAAATTAGGACAAATTTTCAAATAACAAAATTTCAGAAGAATGTATAAAATAGAAAACTCACTAGATGTTAATAATGTCAACACTTCTCGTTAATGAAAATTCAGAAAGGATCAAATTATATTCTTATAAGTACTATATTACTATAATAGCAAAATGGGGTTTCGCAGTTCACCCATACCACTATCATTACCTAAAAGAGAGCTATGTACTCAGACTTCTAAAGCAGGAGGAAATTTTTTATGATACAAGGGGTAGGAAACCAAACAAAAACAAAACCACAAAGCACTTCTAATATTAATAGACCTATCATTGCTGGTATTGTGGCAAGGTACATTTTTTCCCAAACATCTTCAAACTGTGGAAGGCATATAAACCAAATTTTATAATAAAAATCAGTAAGGAAACATGATTCACTTTAGAGAAATCTATGTCCAACTTTGCTAGAAAGACCATTCTATAAAAATATAAAGCATTTTTTTCTTCTTCCTAACTGTAACGTCTGAAATAGTAATGGCTTAGTACTTAAACAACACTGATAATACTAACAATACCAACGCATAGGCTAAACTATAATATACAGTAATATTAAATTACTGTTACTGTTAATATCAAGTTGTGTTACAATACCGGCTGCTCTCCTAAGCAAAGAATCTCTTGGAATAACCACAGGTTCTGTTTCTTCCAAGTCACTTTCTGACTTGGATTCATCATCTGACCAAGGATTCCGTTTCTTCACTTTCTTTGCACCAGGTTTACCAGATGATGTTGGTGTTTTTCTCACTCTGGTACCTAAAAGCAAAAGAATAGCAATAAAGTATGTACCCATATTTATACAAATGTCATTAGTAAAAATAAAATTGTTATAATGAAAAGTTCATTAAAAATAATAAATGTTTATTAAAATTGAAGGCATTATTTCAACTACAGAAAAAGAGCACAATCAAAAGAATCTAGTAATACTCTAGACATACGGTTTTTCTCTCTCACCCACAAAACTATAATAATTTCTCACCAGGCTCCTTCTTCTCCCTTTTGGGTTTGGGGCCTTTATTTATAGGAGCTGACGGAATCAATGCCTCTTCTCCTGCACCTTCTACTGGCACTCCACTGAATTCTTCATCAAATTCCACTTTTACTGCTGTAGTATCAAGATCACCCTACATAATAAAAAGAAAATCAAACCACGAGTAAAAATAAAAACATCGCATATTTTAGAGATAGTTTCAATCAACAGATAGCTCCTCCAAATAAGGAAGTTCAAAAACTGTGATTCTGACGAGGTCCTAACAGCTGACTTTGATCAGACCATGTTTTACTTCACTTATCTATAGTAAATAATATTGCATATAACTCTAATTTTCTAGTACATTCAGTGAAATGACAGCTACTTAGAAGCAACCATAAAAAATAAGGCAGCTTTTGATTATCAGAGGGATTTCCAGACCACTAGCTAAAAGGTACCTGCAAAATAAGTTCCTATAGCTCAGGCAGGCCTTTATATACTATTAAAAAATCCTGCAATCCCAGCTAGTGGGGAGGCTGAGGCAGGAGGATTGCTTGAACCTGAGAGGTGGAGGTTGTGGTGAGTCGAGATCACACCATTGCACTCCAGCCTGGGCAACGAGAGGGAAACTCTGTCTCAAAAAAATAAAGATAAAAGTAAATTTTTAAAAAATCTTCAAATTATTGAAGGAAAATAAGTAACATGTGTCTTGCACTGCTAGACACTGTAAGGCAGACCCCAACCCTAAGACTATGGGGTAAAAAAACAAAAACAAAAAACACAGAGGCACACAACAAGCATGAGTCATTACAATACAAATAACAAATATAAAGGCTGGTAGAGCCGTGGCCCGAGGGGAGAAGTGAGAAACTCTGCTCAAGGCAGGGTCAAAAAAGTCTCCATGGAGAAGTACCTTTTCTGACTGAGTTCTAAAGGAATCACGTTAAGTTTGTCAGGCGAGAAGCAAGAAGGGAAGGGCATCCCAGGCAGAAGGCACAAAGTCATCTAACAGGAATTAAATGTTTACAGAATTAGGTTTTTAAACACAGGAAATAGTCTGCTAGAACTCAAGGAAAGGTGAGAAGAAAGTAGCCAGGAGGAGAAACACACAGAGGCATACAGGTGCTAACACTGTATACCAAGAATTTGTGCATAGTCAGTGGGGAGTCACTGAAGATTTTTAAGCATAACAATCAGACTGACTTTTTAGAATTTTCATTCTACTAGTAAAATATAGAACTTAAAGGAATGAAGTAGAAACTGGTAGAAATCATGATTAAATGACTAGAAACTGAGAGAGTTAAGAGGACCACTTTAAAGTATCTCACAGAAAACACAGAATTCTACAGCAATGTCAAATGGGGACCAAGATAAGGGGGTGGATTTTGGAATTACTTAGTAGGCAGTCAATAGGATTTAGTTACTGATTAAATGAGGAAACTCCCAGGTTTTTGGCTTCTATCAGTGATGGCTGATAGTGTCATTGACTGGGAGAAGGCAAAGAACAGATTTTTAAATCAGGATAATGAGCCCAGTTTCAGACATGCTGAGTTTGATGGGCTTCATGCATTCAAGTGGCTATGAGCTTGGCACTCCTGAAAGCATTATAGCTTAGGAACAAAGATTTAGGGGCCATCAGTACGAATGGAATAAGCTCTAGGCATAGATGAGGTTACTTGAGGGGACCATTTAAGGTAGAGAGAAGAGTGCTGAGAAATGAATCTGACAAACGCCAACTGAAAAGAAGCCACTTTCCGAAGGAGACAGGCAAGAGTGTCTAGGTAAATGAACCTGTGTGCGGTGGGGAGCCAAGTAAGAGGAAAGTAGTATAGACCTGAGTTTATCACAACAGTAGAAGAGAGAGCCCACTCTGGTGTCAAAATGCACCTACGCTTCAAACATTAGCTCTGCACAGAGAACTCTCCAATCTCTAACTCTAGGTCTTTAGGCTAATTTTCCAAGCTCTAGTAAGAATGAGGCTATATTCCCACCTACTTGTTGGACACATCTAAACGTATACTTCCTGAATTCTAAAAATCAACCTGTCCAAAAATATTAGCCTCTCTAAGCCCAACATGTACCCCATTTCCTCAGCTCTGAACATTTTTCTGATGTTTTCTTCTTCTGGCTAACTCCGGTCCATCCTGCTTGAGGTGAGGTCAATGTCATTTTTTTCTTTAATCCTCAATAGCACTTATCAGTGACAATGACATAGGATGTGCTTAGTAGTTTAAGGACAAAAACAAGTAAATAGTAAAAGATGACAGAGTACTTTGTAAGCCAAACAGACCCTTTCCCACTCTAAGTCTTCTTTAACGGATTATGATATAGAACTAAAGCTTATACTTTAAAGTTGATATACTCATGGTTGGGTTTTGGGGTTTTTTTTTTTTTCTTCTTGACTTCCAAGTTTTTTATTTTTATTTTAATTAATTAATTAATTTATTTATTTTTAGATGGGACGGGGTTTCACTGTGTTTGCTAGGATGGTCTTGATCTCCCGACCTTGTGATCCACCCGCCTCGGCCTCCCAAAGTGCTGGGATTACAGGCGTGAGCCACTGCGCCCGGCCGGCTTCCAAGATTTTAACTTAGAAGGCAGCTGAGTGGAGTGTTTCTATTTCTCATTTTAAAAGCTGAATTACGTAGCTCTTTACAATATGTGATCTAGCTTTGAACAGTGGCAGTATCGTAGCCAATGAGGTTTATCCGAGGCGCAATTATTGCTAATACAATATGTGATCCTTTACCAATATGTTTTCCTTCTATAGATCAACTGCTGTCATAGAATGATTTCCTATTACCATTGAAATATATTTTGAATAAAACAAAGCATGATTTAAACACGCATTAAAATTTTTAAAATTATATATATATTTCGTTATAGAGATGAGTCTATCAATGACAAGAGGTATGTCATACCTTCTTCTTCTTCAGCAACTTTTTGCTAGCATCTGCCTTCATAGCTGTAATTTCAGGAATTACTCTTCTGCCATAAGGTGAGGGCATTGTCTCTTCCAATTGGAGTTTCTTCACCTTAGGTTTGCCAACTTTACCTTTAATTGCTTTTCCAGACATTCCAGCCAGAATATCTTCTCGTTCTTGAGCTTCCACTTTCTAAAATATAATTATAAGGCAGCAGAAGAAACATAAACAACTTCTTAGAAAAGATAATCACTACTTCATAAAATATTGAAACAAATGTAATTCACTCAGTAAAGATGAAGCTTTCCTTTTAACTTATCTAATTCAAGATTAAATAATGAAAAAAAATAAAGAATTCTAAATCAGAAGACCTGGATTGTAATCCCAATTCATCTAACTAGTTTCCCGTTTGTAATACGAGCGGGCAATAGTGACTAAATAACCTAAGAAGTCTTTGCCAATTCTTGGATCCCGTGATATATTACAGAATCAAGACCTCTGATAACCTGGTATCATCAAAATCCTAGCAAATCATCTACAAAGGCAGTTCTGCTAAGAAGCATGAGGCTATTTTTTTCTGCTGCTTTAGTCATAACAGAAAATATGAGAAAAACTTCCTAAATGTAAACTCAGAAAGTATGAGAAATTAAAAATGAACTTAGGCAGGTCTATGTAATGATAAATGATGGTATAATCATGATTAATATCCTAGATTCTGCATTTACCAGAATTATTCCTTAAAATAGGCTTTGAAAGGCACAAGGAAAAAATGACATTCCTTTAGAGATTTTTTAAAAGATCTTTGTAGCACAATAGTTTAATAGAAATTACCCAAGCTTTGAAATCAGACAGTTCTGGATTTCAACTGCACTTCCACTTACTAGTTATGTATCCTCAGGAAATAACAGAGGTCAGGTGCAGTGGCTCACACCTGTAACCCCAGCACTTTGGGAGGCTGAGGTGGGTGGATCACCTGAGCCCAGGAGTTTGGGACCAACCTAGGCAACATAACAAAACCTCATCTCTACACAGAATACAAAAATTAGACAGATGTGGTGGCACACATGTTCCAGCTCTTCGGTAGGCTAAGGTAGGAGGACTGCTTGAGCCTGAATGGTTGAGGCTGCAATGAGCCATGATTGTGCCACTGCACTCCAGCCTGGGCGACAGAGCAAGACCCTGTCTCAAACAAAACAAAACAAAACAAAAAAGCCAGATTACTTATAGAGCATCCACCATGTGCTAGGTATTTTAAAAACCCTGTGATCCCCATTTTATAGATGAGAAAAGTAGGTGTCTGAGAGGATGAGTAATTCTATAATGATGTAATTCCTAAGAAAGTGACTTAACCTCTCTAAGCTTCAGGATCCTTATCTGTATAATAGGTTAATAATAATCTCATTCATTTGAGGTTGTGGTGAGGGTCACTCTAAGCATTACATAGAAGACTGTGCCAGTATACAATAGATAGATATTCAATTAGTGTTATCATTGGACTTTAAATGATACAGAGAGACATGAAATTTAAGTCTAAATCTTTTAAGATGTTAAAAATAAATACATCCAGAATTTAAGTTGTTTGGACCTATTTCATTAATTGTCAAATAGTTGTTTGGACCTATTTCATTAATTGTCAAATAATAAACTAAGATGAAAAATTAAACGTGAAACAGTATTTTTTGCTAGGGTTGTTTTGAATGATGACTTTTCAATAGTGAGGAAATTTACAGGCATAACCACAAAAGTTTCCTGTGTTTCACTATATTAGTGATCAAATGTAAAGCAATATCAGGATATCAATAATATTAGGAATAATTTTTCTTTTAATATATGATGGCTTCATTTTTAATGAATAATTTTTAAATAAATTATAACCCAGCAGGAAAAAATGTGCAAAAAAATTTAATTAATGAACAATATATGGAAAGCACAAATCAAGGAAGACTCACATTGCAGCACTTGAAAGATCATTGAGGAAGCCTAGAAAAATAGCACTAAAAAATTCTAAACTCTTTTAGGTAACTAATTTACCACACTTGTTCTTACCAGCTCTAATTCTGACTTAGACCATCGAAGTAAAAGTAGAACATGTATACGATAAATCAACAAAGCAACTTTAAAAAAAAAAAGTAATATGAGTAATAAATGGTATTTTACATTTTGCTACTCAAAAATCACATATTCATAATGTTACCATTAATTCTAATATTTTAAGTGAGCAATTTCAGAAAAGGTGTACTTTTTATATCTTATCTCTACATTTTTATTTTTTAAATTAGAATTCTACTTGGAAAAAACTGTTATGACAATCAAATATTGAAATATCTGTTATAAATGTAAAGAGACTATTATTCTCTACTCCTAAAACCAAAGTACTTACATTCAATTATACACACATATTAGCCTTACTTCTTTCCAGGAAAACATTAAACTGAATCAATTTTTAATCTAAAAATGAGTTAACAATTTTTAACTAATTGAAAGTATATTAAATTTATTCTAAATTTCAACTTCATAACATTTCAATTCCTCCATACAAGAAGTTGTTTATAACTTCACATAACCAGAAGCTTAATCCTAACTCAACTTATAAACACATTAACCTTCACAGAGTTAAAGAAAACTTTAAGATCACTTAAAAGAATTTCATTCTTGTTCACAAACATTACTTTTCCAAATAAATTTTGAGAGAGACTTAACCTACATCCAGTTCTTCAACAAACGCTGCTAAATCTTCTTTCCAAAGATCTGAAGGAGATTTTCTTTTAAGATCATTGACCTCTCGCCCCTATAATAAAAAAGTACAGTTTAAACATTCAATAGTTTTAAAACGTATGAAGGATAAATCAAAATACTTATTTTTGGAAAAAGAAAAAGATACAGATAACACTGAAATAGTTGCAAACTATTTAACCCACAAAAGTTCATACTTTTGCATCTCTCTGTTTAATCAGTTCTTCAACTTTTTCTTTAGTAAGAGACCACAGAGACATATTTAAAATATAATTAAAATCTGGGCCTGAAGGAGTTCCTGAATCGGAGGAACTATCATCATGCTGGTTTTGTGTTTCATCCTCTTCTGCTGCCTGTAAAAAATAACAAACTGTATATTAAAGTCTTGTATAGTATCAAATTAATGTTGAATTTTATTGAATAATTAGTTTAAAATTCTACAAGTGCTACACTATAAATGCTACATCTTCAGGATGGTGGGGTTATTTTAGATTACCTATAAAAATATATTTCCTTATAAAAAGTTTAAAATTTTCTAAAGACGCACAATAAGATCTTCAGAAGGAATGGTAAATGCTATCCCTATTTATTCAGGAATCTGATGAAAAATTAACTGATTTCCTCAGGTAGTAAGTAACAAAATGAGAGGATACCACATTTTAAAGTTAATGGAGTAGAATTAATGTTTTATCATTGCATCTTGTCAGATTTTTATACTGGTGAGTGAATGGACAATCTGAAATACAAAATAAATACCAGTTGTGAAAATTATTTTGCAGTTATTAATAAATATGTTAAGGTACATTCACTCACTGAGGGTGAATTCTTAATAAAAATTCTCTAAAGCCAGAATATTCATGTCTGGACTCAGAGAAAGTCCACTTAAGAATTTAAGAGTTGGTGAGTTAGAGTAAGAATTTCGTCAGGGTTTTGCTGAAATTTTATTCATCAGGCCCTTGTCTACAGAAACAGCTGCAACAAAAAAATTATCTTGTGCTAATATTAAATTTCAAAATACAATGAATTCAATAAAAGTTATTTTAGGTGATATCACCTTTAAATTTTTTAAAATAACAACTGCCATTAAACAAAATTTTATCTAAGTTGTTTAAGATGATTGAGTTAACCATGACACTCCATAAAGCAAAAAGTTCACTTTTGGTAACCAAAAAAGGAAAAAAAAAAAAAACCTTTATAATTAAAATTTGTAAGCAAAACAATGTGTATACACAAAGTACAGTTTAAATGTACTTCATAAATAAGATAAAAATTAAAATTGCAAAGCAAGATGTTTCATTATATAAACAAAAACTGTAAATTTGATTAAGCCACATTAGCCAAATAAGGAATGCTGTTGTTGAGTTGATAGATGATTAGTAAGTACCTAGATAACTTACAACAAATAATTCTACACTTTTGAAAAATTCTTCATGAAACAGCTCGTTTCTATGGAGTATTCAGGTTGTTAGACAACTATAAAAATATTACTAGGATGCAACAAAATCCTGTTTAGACTCACATTTTGGAAGTCTATTTGATCTAGGTTTTGACTGCACCCAAAGTATTATTAATAAGTGTTCTATGAATATGTGTATCTATCACTGTTAACAGAAATATAACTAAGGACACTTCCCAAAATTAAAAAAAAAATAAACTGCAAGTTCTAATGACAAAATTCCATTATGCTTTATAAAAAACTTTAATCTTCTAATTAACTACTTTATAATTCTCTCTTCTCCAACTCTGTATAACAGGACACTCTTGTAAGAGCAGTTCCTTTTGTTACCTGAACTCCCCAAAATGTACACATGGTCAAGATGCTGAAAAAATTCTGATGGTGGTAACGCAATAACTGAAATCAAGCTAGGCTTTATCCATAAATTCTACTTCCACCAGAAGGACATTCTGAAACTGCAGAAATCTTTAGCTTTTAAGACTAAGCATTAAAAATTCATCAGCTTACTTTACTTTTTTTTTAAAAAAAAGTATAGCTTAAACCAACAGTGATACAGAAGGGTGAGTGTTGTAGAAACCGTAATTTGGGGTTTAACAATACAATAAAACACATTAAGAGGAAAACAAAGGGCTTCAATCATCTTAATTCTGAATGTGCCCATCTTGTCCTACCGAATTTTCTTCAAATAATGAATAAGCCTATTATCTTACTATGTAATTGCTATTCTATATAACTTACTCTAATTTTACTCACTTTAATACATGGTTTTTATTGACTTCAAACTGAAAAATGTAAACAAAAGCAATATTTCAATGTAGTTTGATGAAACATATAAAAACATTATGATTGAGAACTCAAGTACAGGGAAGTTTAAAGGTTCAAGTTATGTCACAAAATTAGAACTATTTTTTAAAGATGTTAATGTTATCAGAATCATATAAGCACAGATAATCTAATATCCAAAAAATTAATCATTCAACTTTTCTTCCTCTTCTGTAATAAATTTGTTCTCAATCACAACGTTGTACTGTTGTTTACATTTTTCTTTTAGTTATACAAAACATCAAAAAGCTAATTGAGGGGAATCTCAAAGTTTCAACATTCCATTCATTTAACTATTATTACTATTTTGTGATCTGCAATGGCCAACTTGCTTAATAAAACATCAGACATTTAATCTGAAGTTCCAGGGTTTAAATATCTGGCCAAAAATCTAAGAATGAAGCAGAGCTTGGTGTTTGATAAATACTGTCTATAATAATTAACATTTTGTCTCTTGTCCTCCCAGTATTAACCAAAACCAGATCAAGTGAGTGGTGACTGGATGCCATACTGTGAACATAGGCTGATTCTGGGTGCGACCAGTCTGATTCCCAGATAATATACATGTACCTCATAAAAACCACCACCACACCACCTTTTAGTGGCAGACTCAGGAAAAAAGGTCAAGGAGACTGAGCTACCTTCTCACACCTGGAGTCATTTCTCCAGGCTCTGGTTGAGTCACACTGGCCAAGTGCTTTGTGGTGGGTGTGTACTATAAATTCCTGTACTGTATCTGTTCTGTGGATAAACAGAAGATTTCAGTCTCTAAACAGACAACTCAGCACCTTTAGTAGTACTAAATTTAAAATTTAGGGGTTGAATTTTTGTTTGTTTTGGAAGTTGCTTTTAAAAGCTTCTCTGAATGTCTTTTTCTGCAAATGATTACCTTTTCTTGTGCTTCTTTCCAGGCTTTCACTGGGTCAGATTCATAACCTCTCTGGACTAACATTTGAATCAAATCTTTCTTTGACCTATTCTCTATGTGAGGGAAAAATAAAGTTAGGATCAAGATAAGAGATTCAATTTGTATTTGCTTATATTCTACTGATAAAAATGTCTTCTATTAATAAAGTTTTTTTCCATTTTAACTAATGTTCAAATTTTTAAAGGTTGTATCTTACCTATAGTAATTTTCCCTTGTATCTTCTCTAAAATGAAACGGGCTTGATTGTTAAGCTTTGTAGATTCTGCTCCCAGCATTCCCACAAGCCACTCCTTACGTAAACCATAATAACTTAATCGTAAATCAAAGAATTCTTTCAGAATGTCTTGCACAGTTTCATATTTCTTCAGACATCCCATATGATCAAAGAGTACCTAAACGAAACACATATATTTTGCAGATCATATAGATCTGTACTGGTATTTTAACTTACATAACATCTACAAAATTCAAAATAACCATAATATATAACCATAATGCATGTATATGAACACAGACTACCCCTAAAAACCATTAAACAGAACTAAAACTATTAAGCACATTTCTGTAAATATTCCTTTGGTGACTGCAAGCTGATCAATTCTCATGACGACGAAAGTATTTAAAATAGGAATAATTTTGAAAGACAAAAATAGGCCTTAAAAAAAGGGCTCTTAAAGTAGCCATAAAACCACCTAAAAAATGATTTTTCCCCAAACTGAAAACATACCTATTCTATTGCTAAGCTTAAAAATGTTAAAGTTTTTCCTCCCTCATATATTCTTTGTATATGCATTTGTCCCCTTTCTCTCTCTCTTTTATATCTGCTGTAATCCAGTCACCCAAACTCCCTATCCTTTTTCTTTCTTCCATCAGCCTTTCTCAGCAGACTATGGCACTTTTTCTCAGCCACTGTACCATTGCTGAACTTTTTTTACTTTTTTAAATCTAAAAGGTAATTTGGAATGGAACTTGAAGAATCACACACTTAAAGTTTCTACCTTACTCCCCAGTTGTACAAAGATAAATGTACAAGTTTAATAAAGCAGATTAGAGTTATGAGTACTCTACAGTTAAAACGCTAATAGAGATGGGCATAAAGTACACAAAGGCCCTCCAATAACCACTCTCATAACTTTTAGTCAATGTGTGTGAAGGTGTGTGTATCCTGTGTATTCAAGCCCAGATGCAAAACCACAGAGTTGAGAGTAAGGGTAGTGGACAATACTAGAAGAAAGGAACATGGCCCTAGAATCTTCGGCAAAAAATGCCTTCAGGCTTACTATAGCCACTCTCATTATGAAACCAATTATAATAATCTGACTTACACCATGCAAGAAAGATTAAATTAATAGTAAATCTAATAAATTACCATGGAATTACAAGTAAGAGTAGTTTGAAGTTTAAAAACTTTATGCAGTCCAGCAGCTTCTGCTTGTGCTAGTTTCTCTTCAGTCATTTTCACCACAAATTTCACAGTTGTGTCAGTATGATACTCTTTATAATCAGAAATTAATGCTGGTGTTTTATCTGTTCCATTTAGCATAGGTTCTAAAACCTGTTCTTTGTATACCTATAAAAGATTTAAAAATAAGTGATTCTTTTCATGACACACTCTCATGTTCTCATACTACAAGTCATACAGTCTTTTGAAAATTCTCAACTCTCATGGGGAATAAAAAGGAAACCCTGATCTCTATCCTCTCCTATCCAATCAGTATAGAACGCAATATATGGGGATCTTGGTGGTAGGAAAAGACGTAAGTAGTAATGGTGCTGACCCACTCATACTCTAAAGGGCAAGATAAAGGCTGAATATGAAAAGGATGACATCAACTAGCTTTTAGATTTGTAAAGTTGATACTGACATGAATTTACTGACCACATTTATAAGAATTAAAAACACTATGTCATATTCTACTCCTTTCATTCTAAGATAAATACAACGATAATAGTCTATAAAAGCCTTACCTAACATAAGTCATACTACACTACTTAGATATAAATACTATTTAAATATTCAAAGCACAAATTCAACTGAAGGGTAAAAGAAGCTACAGGAATTTTTTTAACACTACGCATGCTTAGGACAAACAATGGTGGAATCATCCTTACCAGAAAAAATTGCTTAATACACTGCCCTTCCCACAGGCAAATCACATATTTACACTGACCTGTGTCCAAGTTCTAACTGGAAGCTCTGTAATTTCTACTGTGTTTCTGTCCACTACAAATATTTCACCACTGACTGCATACTGGTTTTGACCAAGTTCTTGAATCGTCCCTTTAAAGTTTTTGTAGTTTGGAAGCTGTAGAGAAAAATGTAAATAGCATTGACTTCTCTCTTGAGTACCAGTACCATGAGTCTATGGTCTAACATTGACAGATTAATGTACCTCAAACAGAATTTCTCATCCTCAATTGTCCCTTTCCAACTTATCAATTGATCTTAAACTCATAGCTTCTGTTAATATAACCTGAACATCCTCCGATCTCAAAATGTTAGTATCATCTTTCCTAGTCTTCCTGGAACAGTACTTTCTTTCAGCCTACTTCCCCTACACCTACTTCTCCCCTAGATCAATATCCTTTAAATTCAAACTCCTTGGGCCTCACATTGAAAGCATTCCATAGTCTGAACCCAACCTGGCTTTCAATTTTTTCTCTAATGACTTGTCTTACAAAACCACTACTCTTCTCTCACATTTTGTTTGACTATTTTGAATATTCTCACTTTCACTCTATCCACAAGTCCTGACACATATTCAGGCCCAACCCCATTCATCATTCATCTACATAAAACTTATTCATCCTTCCCAACTGAATTATAAGTCATCTCTCCCTCTTCTAAGTTTTCGTTTGTTTGTTTTGAGACAGGGTCCCTACTTTGCCACCCAGGCTGGAGCGCAGTGGCGCGATATTGGCTCATTGCAGCCTCAACAACCTCAGCTCAAGCGATCCTCCCACCTCAGCCTCCCAAGTAGCTGGGGTTACAGGTGCGTGCCACCATGTCCAGCTAATTTTTGTATTTTTGTAGAGACAGGGTTTTGTTATGTTGCCCAGGCTGGCCTTGAACTCCTGAGCTAGTGATCTGCCCAGCTCAGCCTCCCAAAGTGCTGGGATTATAGACATGAGTCACTGCGCCTGGCCTATTCTAAAATTCTTACTCATTATTATCATTAAGAAATTGAATATATAGGAAGGGCATAGTGGCTCATGCCTGTAATCCCAGCACTCTGGGAAGCCAAGGCAGGCGGATCACCTGAGGCCAGGAGTTCGAGACCAGCCTGGCCAACACAGTGAAACCCCGTCTCTACTAAAAATACAAAAATTAGCCAGACATGGTGACGCACACCTGTGGCCCCACCTGCTCAGGAGGCTGAGGCAGCAGAATCGCTTGAACCTGGGAGGTGGAGGTTGCAGTGACCTAAGATCACACCACTGTACTCCAGCCTGGGTGACAGAGTGATACTCTGTCTCAAAAAAAAAAAAGAAACTGAGCACATAGCATAGGATATTTCTTCTGGCATACTGAGCAACTATCAGTGTCGTTGGTCACTGTTAAATTTCAGGCCTTGATGCTTCAATGTCTTGTCTTGACAACTGTCTAACTTTCCGAAGACAAAAACTATAGCTCTTTATCTCACCACTTTGCACAGTTTCATACACATAGTAGGCACATAAGCAGCATTTATTGATCAAATACACTATCTTAACAATCTAAAATCCATTAAAAAATTCAAAACCATTTCAGTAACACACTATCATTAAAAATTTGATGCTTATGTTAGAAATATTTTAAAGTACTTTAAAATATTTAAGAGAAAAAGCAGAATATATGTCTTATTGTTAAAGAATAACTTTCATTTTAAAATACAAAAAAGAAATAAAACTTGGAAAAATACATCAAAATATTGTCTCTATATTGCAGGATTATGGATTTTTTCCTCTTTCCTTATCTATATTTTCTACAATAAGCATTATCATTTTGGTAATACAAACACACTTTTCTCCAGGTAATTTTAAATCATGGGGAGAAAGGAAGGACATTTTTTGAGGACATTTTTCTTGGAGGTCTGAGCAGAGTGAATGATACAAGAAAAGAACATTAAAAAAAATGGGGATTTTTTTTTTTTTTTTGAGACGGAGTTTCATTCTGTTGCGCAGGCTGGAGTACAGTGGCACAATCTTGGCTCACTGCAACCTCCACCTCTCAGGTTCAAGTGATTCTCCTGCCTCAGCCTCCCAAGTAGCTGGGATGATAGGCGCCCACCAGCACGCCCGGCTAATTTTTGTATTTTTAGTAAAGACAGGGTTCTGCCTGGTTTGGCCAGGCTGGCCTAGAACTCCTGACCTCAGATGATACACCCACCTCGGCCGCCCAAAGTGCTAGGATCACAGGCGTGAGCCACCACGCCCAAGCAACACCTAATTTTTTTTGTATTTTTAGTAGAGACGGTTTCCCAGTGTTGGTCAGTCTGGTCTGGAACTCCTGACCTCAGGTGATCCACACGTCTCGGCCTAGGCCTTGGCCTCCCAAAGTGCCAGGATTACAGGTGTGAGTAACCACGCCCAGCCTTGCGGATATATTTAAAATATATACAATGTAGTTTTTATCTTTTTACAAATGGTACACTAATGAATACAATGTGTTTTTAAGCATCCTTACAAACTAATAAGAGGTGGTAGTTTGAGAACAGAAACAAAGTTACATATAATTTTATCAGAAAAGGATTGTTTTCTATTAATATATGGTTTAGAGGTTTGAAAACCTGGAATATGAGGTGTTTCTAAATTTAAATAAACAGTTTCTCCCCATGAAACTTACCTCCAGAACTCATTCCAAAGTTTATACCTTTTACTGTAGGCACATATCAAATTATACCCTAATTAGGTCTTTATGGTCTACAATATGTTCTGAAATAAAAATACTCCATTACTTTTCTAAAATGACTGGACTTTGTAGCTTACCCATTGTCATTTGTTAAATAAACAATAAGTTCAAAATAATTACCATGGGATGAGGATCCAAGCCATCTAGCATTCGTCTGACATTGTTCACAATTTCCCTAGCATCATAGTTGGGTAGTTTACAAGCCCATCCAGTACCAATGCCCTCAGCACCATTTATTAAAACCATGGGAATTATGGGAATATACCACTCAGGCTCTACACGTTGATTATCATCATAAAGGAACTTAAGCAGGTTGTCATCCACGGCAGGAAAAAGTAGCCTTGCTAAAGAGCTAATGAAAAAAAAAGAAGCAAATGAAAAAATGTCATGGCTTTGCGAAAGAAACTTTATACATAATTGAAAACTTCACATTGCAAAAATAAATCTTTTAAAGAAAATGCATTTTCAGTAATGTTGATTACGTTTGCTTAACAATAAAATCTGCCTAACTGTATTATCAAATGCATCTTTCTCTCAGTTACAAGCCCAGAATAAAATAGTCCTATTTTACTTAGGTACTTACTTACCTGACTTCTTTAATATTGATAACTTTTTAAGAATTTCCTATTACTCTGAATAAAGCATATAACCCATCTTCAGCCTAAAGACTGAAGTTAGTGAGAAAAACACCCTGCATTCATTAGGACTGATTTCACCAATTAATTCATAAAAATTAAGGTCAATTGACTTCATTCTATTTGTGGTCAAATAATTTGGAACATTCACCTTCTAAGTAGAATAACCAAACAATCACATCTCTCCACAGCTATAATTCCATCAAACATTTAGTCAGTTGGTTCCAAATCAAATCAAACTTTATACCATTGTATCAGTAAATATTTACCTTAACATTGTGAAAATATAACGAGGGCTTGCAGCATCTTTGCCACCATGAAGCCGAGTTCCAAACTGACCAATAGGCTGAAGCAAGTTAATGTTGTTACTTCCCACAAAGTTCTGAGCCAAATTCACAATAGTCATCATCAATGCTTGCTATACAACAGAAGGCGGCAGAACATAACATTAATGTTCTAAATTTTCTATAATTATTCCCCAACTTGTATTAAAATCCAAGTGAAGAATAAAAGCTTTAGAATCTCACTAATCTGTATATTCTGTTCTTAACTCTTTCACATTTCTGAAGACTTTACTAAAGGAAAAATACTGCGTGTAATTATCATTCTTCAAGACAATAATTACAGTTCTCAACGGATTCCAATCTTAATGCTTACTTCTCCATGATGATAAGCCGACATCTCAGCAACGGATCCAGCCAACTGGGCAACTTTTACTTCACGTTTATCATTCCTCTTGAAACAGGTAAATAAAACTTTCCGCTGGCCAGGTTTAAAGCCTATTTTTAAAAGAGTTCTTTTAAAATGTTACTTCAAGATACAGTTGTAACAATTCAGGGAAATAAAGCAAAGATACAATTTGCTTTTCAAGAATACCAGTAAAATTGTTACTTGAGATTCTGTACCAAAGTGAGTATATATTAACACATTTGTTTTGTTTTGTTTTTTTCCCCAGAAAGCTATCTGCAGGTATACACTAAGATGTTTTTATGCCATCTCCATATATTCCAAAAGTGAACTGCTAACTGAAAGACAACATTCTGGCCTTAAAGAATCACCCAGTGGCACCAAACTCTTTTAACAGTAGTTTCCAAACACTCATACAACCAAAATGCTATTTGTAGCTAACTAAACTGCCAGCATGCCATCAAGGATCCCGAAATCTATTCTAATTATCCCACTCAGGAAAACCCTTATAAAAAGAGGTTTATTGTGGTAGTGAAGAATAAAGGCTTTAGAATCTCACTAATCTGTATATTCTTCTCAACTCGGTCATTTACCATGTGACTAAGCAAATAACTAGTAAGTCTGTGTCCTTATCCAAGTAATAGAAATAATTACTTTCCTAATACAGTTATCATAAGGATTGCATGAAACAATGTGGGCAAATCACTCTGCTTTCTTATCATTCTTCTTGCTCTAGGCCAAGCTTGTCCAACCCATGGCCCATGGGCTGCATGTGGCCCAACACAAATTTATCAATTTTCTTAAAACATCATGTTTTTTTTTTTTTTTTTTTGCGATTATTTTTTTTTGTTTTTGTTTTAAGTTCATCAGTTATCGTTAGGGTTAGTGTATTTTACATGTGGCCCAAGACAATTCTTCCTCTTCCAATGTGGTCCAGGGAAGCCAAAAGATTAGACACCCCTGCTCTAGGCCAATGAGCACAGTAACAATCTTTTCAGTATATGCCATTGCTGTAATCATACTGGACCCAGAGTATGATAAAACATGAGGATGATAAAATATGGTAACTTCCTTAAGAATTTTGTAATCTAATTCTAGAGGCAAAATGAACAAACGTAAAATAAGAGGTACATAATAATTGGCATAGAAGTTAAGGTATCTAAGACCAATTTAGAGTAGAATTGCTAGGGAAGGCTTCACAGAAGAAAGGCAATTTGTGGCTAGAACTTGAGGGATAGGTAGAATCATCTATTACCAGAAAAGCCAAGCAATACAAAGATCGACAAACGGTAAAGGTTATGAGAAAAAAAAAGGTTCTAGATAGAAGATGAAAATCTGCTTCAACTAACAAGAAATAGTTTCTAAATTTTTTTCAAGTTAGAAATAGTTCCTAAATTTTTTCAAGTTAAGTTAAAGCATTAGGCTTTGGATAATGCGGAATAAAAGTTTTTTAAAATTTAATCTCTGATAAATATTCTAGAAATGATCAAAATTCCATTTTACTTTGTATTTTAGAAAATTTGCAGACAACTTGGGCAAAAGCTTTAAGACTTTTAAAATTAATTTTCCTGAAAAACTCAGAAAGGGTTTAAAAGTTTCAAATTAAGGAATATTAAAGATTTCAGCACTATGAAAACATGTAACAAAAGCAAAATCAAAAAGGCCTTAAATTCGTCTGAACAAGTTCTTCATATACAAGATTTCAAGTAAGAATTTTAATATGTATCATAAGGATGGCTTAAAGTACATAAAATTAAACTATAGTAAATAAAATACAAAAATGAGGTTTTTAAATAAACATTACTCACCATCAACAAGAGATGGTATAGATCTTTCATTGTCTGAGTTTGAGAAGAGAATCAATTCCTTGTTGATGAAATCATTATAAGTCAAATGCTTTGTTGCAGTACCATATAAAAATTGCTAAGAGAAAAGTTATATAGCAATATTATCATTATTACTGCATGAATTCTAGTCTCTCTCTCCTTCTTCCCCCGGGTCACCGCTCTTTAAGACTAACCTCTGGTAAGCCATGTAGCCTACGCTGTCTCCGGTCTTCCATAAAATTTGTTAACCATTCTTTTCTGTCATCAATCTTCTTCTTACTGAATGCCTGAAAGATTCCAGGTAATGATTTTGCACATTAAAAATAAAATAAATTTCATTACAAAATTGAAACTATAACTGGCCAATAACTAATTCTTAATTTCTGGAAAATTAGGTTATTTTACAATATTTTTATCAAAAACACATTTGAACTAAGGTCTTTCAATTAAAGAAGTTTATACTAGCACAGCATCATCTGGGGAAAAAACTAAAATTAACTAGCTTGAGCATTCAAAAGAGACTTTTCATAGGGAACCAGGACTGGGAGGAAAGGAACAGAAGGTAGGGGGATGGCTAACAAAAGCTTTTAAAGAATTAACTTAATTACCAAGGTAATGGCAGCATCATCTTCAGGACCAGCGTATCTAAACAAGATGCGATGCCTTTCCATATCAGCAAAATATTCCTTTGCTTCTTTAGCTGTACTAGTACCCAATCCTGCACAATTTTAAAAATAAAAGTGAGTCATGGATATCAACGTTCAAAACCATCAAGTGAAAAGTTGGTGGAAAAGTTGTAACAGATGGATCACGCTGGCAACACCTATACCAACTGCAATCTTAATAAGCAACTAAAGACAAAGACATTAGATGCTTCCTGATGAAAGTACACAGCGATACCTATGAAATGTTTTTGCCAAACAACTGTAACCCAAATCTGATCACGCCTCTGATTTAACCATCAGTTAACCGAAAATAAGGGCACCGGAAAATACTATATATTAAATGTAACTAGAGGAATTTAATTAACAAAATCCAGAATGTGGAAAATTACACAGAACAAACAACCCAACTTCTTTAACAAATAAATTACACGGAAAAAATATAAAAAGAGAAATGCTGTATTAATAAACTTATCAATCAAATGCAATGTGTGGACCTTATATGGATCCTAACTTTGGAAAAAAAAAAACTCAGGCTAAGCACAGTGCCTCATGCCTGTAATCCCAGCACTTTGGGAGGCTGAAGTGGGTGATCACTTGAGGCCAGGACTAGACCACCCTGGCCGACACTGCAAAACCCTGCCCCTACTAAAAATAGCCAGGCATGGTGGCACAAGCCTGTAATCCCAGCTACTCGGGTGGCTGAAGCATGAGAATCACTTGAACCCATGAGGAAGAGGTTGCAGTAAGCCAAGATCCCACCACTGCACTCCAGCCTGGGCAACAGAGCAAGACTCCATCTCAAAAAAATAAAATAAAAATAAAAAACTCTAAAAATAAACATTTTTAATACAATCCAGGGGAATGTTAACACTGGCTGGGTATTTAACATTATCCAAAAAAAAAGGGAGCCAGGCATGGTGGCTCACACCTGTAATCCCAGCACTTTGGGAGGCCAAGGTGGGTGGATGGCTTGAAATCAGGAGTTCAAGATCAGCCTGGGCAACAAACCAAACCCCATCTCTACAAAAATACAAAAATTAGCTGGGTGTGGTGGCACACGCCTGTAGTCCCAGCTACTTGGGGGGCTGAGGCAAGAGGATCACTTGAGCCCGGAAGGTCAAGGTGGCAGTGAGCTGTGTTCACGCTACTTCTCTCCAGCCTGGGTGACAAAGCGAGACCCTGTCTCAACAATAGGATATTAAAGAAGGTTATGATAATGGTATTATGGGTTACTTAAAAAAATTCTTTTAGAAATACATACTAGTTATAGGTGAAATACTAGACTATAATGTCTGGAAGTTTTTTCAAACTAATGGAGTGGCAATAAAGGAAGTTTACAAGAAACAAGACTGGCCATTGGAATGGTGATCCCATTCAATGGAATCTATTACATTATTCTATTTGCATAAATTTTTCTGTAACAATATATTAAAATCAGTGATAGCTATTTTCAAAGTCTAAAATAGGGTCAAACTTTCAAGATGTCTTTTAGATTGCTTTCATAAGAATACATTTATATCAATATTTAAAATCTAAGTATTTTAAAATACAAACCTTTATAGTACTTGATTTTCCAGGCTTTCTGATTTTCTATATGTTTTTTCCACTCATCAAATTCAGGAATACTGTAGAAGGAAAGTTCCTGCTTATTTTTGCTTGCCTTGAATTAATTAAAAAAAAAATTAGTTTTTCTGCTACCCTTTAAGACAACAATATAAAAATATATTAACGCAAAGAGTACCTTTACAATAGGAGTAATGAACTCTTCAAGAAAACCATGCTTCAAAAGTGATGGCCAATTGTGATGGATGAAATTAATAAGCAGGCCTTTTATGTGAGAACCATCTTGATCCTAAATAAATGTTAGTAAAGTAAAAAAATCCTGTAATACTTTTATAAAATGATTAAACAAATTTTAAAACCTGTGAATGCAAAAAAACAAAATTCTGAATTTTAGAAATGCATTTTACAAAAGCTATTAAGATGATCACACTAAATTTTTTCTTAATATGCAAATAAAGAATATAGTAGTAATAGACTGAATCTGTCATTATAAAAATATATTATCATTGTATCTGTTCTATAATTTCCCCAGATTTCACTGAAAGAATGATTTAAGGATGGAAAATACATAAAACATGGCTACAATGCCACCTTAATGGGCAATGGTAGGGAAATCCAGGTAATACAGATATTCACAAGTCTTCCTTAGATAAAAAATTGGAACATTTCTGCTTAAAACTACATATTAATAGTTTTTTCAGTAGCAGATTTTCTCTACAAATACTTTAGAGTGTGTAAGAGAAAATAGTTGAATGCATCTGAAATCCTTACTTTTCAATTTTCTAGTTGATTACTGTCATTTTACTATTTAAGTCTTCTTGGTATTTGTGCATTCCAAATCATGCCATCATGTATAAATATTAACCATTATCATGAATCTTTCTTACTTGTTAATTCCATAACTTTGTTCCTACTTGTAGGTAGGCTGCCATACTACCACACTGTATTATATTCTCCTCACACATATTGCATTTTAAAATATTTTTAACTAACCCATAAGACTGTTACCCCAAAAATTAGATAATGTAAAACGTGCTTCATACAAATGTTTCCACTAAAGGATGAAGTTTTTTTATTTTTTCCCCTGATGTATAATCACTTTCAGTTATACTATCTTGGGGCAAGTCTCATAAAACAAATATTAAAAGTAGAATCTGAAGAAGACATGAATTTAAAATATATGGTAACTTTAAAACCAACCTGATCGGTCATAATCATAATCTTTCCATAGCGTAAGGTTTTCAGAGATTCTGCATCATCGTAACTTTTCTTATATTGTAGACCAACTATTTTAATAATATTATTTATTTCAGCATTTTCCATGATCTGTTCAAAACGGAAAAGCATTGAAAGTAGTTCGAAGTGTTGAAATATACAATGAGTCAGAAATTACATTTAAAAATTCCCCAAGTTTAGTAAAGTATTAGAAATGTCATATATATGTGTGCGTGTGTGTATACATATATATATACACATACATATACCTGTTTATGAGAAGCTTCTCGTACGTTAAGAATTTTGCCCCTGAGTGGAAAAACTCCGTATCTGTCTCGTCCAATCACACCTAATCCAGACACAGCCAGTGATTTGGCAGAGTCTCCCTCTGTTAATATCAGTGTACACTCCAGGGAATGTTTGCCACCTGAGAGAAATTTAAAATTATACACAGTAAAAATTTCTCATACTTTTACTGATGAGAAAAATGAAGTCAGAAAATTAACATCAGAATGCTGACAGTGAAAGATTATAAAAGTTATCTTACATTATTGCTCAGTACAAATATTAAGTATATTTTATTGAATTCCTATCCCCTGAAAATTAGTAATATATTGTGTATGTGATAATTTCAATGAAGTAAAATTACACTCTCAATGGAAAATCATAGTCTAAATATATGTGGAAAATAAAAAATTTCTGTAACTAGATAAATTAAAAGTGAAACTTAAATCAAAATCTTATTTAAAAATATCAATCTTACCAGCATCAT
The DNA here is from genome assembly GCF_000951045.1 of Mandrillus leucophaeus. Lineage (NCBI taxonomy): Eukaryota > Metazoa > Chordata > Mammalia > Primates > Cercopithecidae > Mandrillus > Mandrillus leucophaeus. The sequence continues at coordinate 4,782,244 of NW_012101465.1, forward strand.
TAGCGTCATCCAGTTTGGGAATACCTTTGATTTTACTGTATTTTACTGATGAACACTTCTTATTCAGCTGAGTCTGAGCTTTAAATTTCACCCAGTTGAGGATACTTTCTACAATGCCACAATTAGAGGCCTAAAAATAAAAGAATAATGGTATACAAACAAGCTGAAAATTCATACATTTAGCTAAAATGTATAGGGCCTAATTCAAGACCTGGAATCTGTGCAATTTTAAGGTATTTTAGGGCAAAACAATAATGGTGATAAGCATCATGATACATGCTAACCAATTTTTACTCAGCTACAGTAAAACTAAAGCTAAAATATAAATACATTAAAAAGGATAACTTTTACATATGAGAAACATTCTATTATAATAAACTCCATGAGGAATATACATTGCTCTTGTTACAAATTAATTTTATTAAAATTAACACAGTGAAAACAGATCCACACATGAACCTACTAGCTGGGAAATTCTAGACGTTGACATTTCTGATATCCTTCAATACAAAATGTGAGCCTTTAATTCACTATGACAAAAAGTATTAACCTAAAAGGAACATTAGGATAACCTTGGTAACTTATGAATAGACTTTATTCTTTAAATAGCTTGGTAACAAAGATTTCAACATTACATACTGTTTGTACTCTGCAGTGAATCAATCTGTGGCAAGATGTTAACCCAGACAGAAAAAGGAAAAGAAAGTTAAGCATCTCCAACTCTAAGTACTAAAGGTTTTTTTTATCATCCTGGGTGATTTGATGTTAGGTGTATAAAACAGTTTTTTGGAATGTTTAAGACATAAACAAAAGAGGTGAACTGTGTTGCCAAATTTAAACTTAGTGCACCTAAAATGAAAAAGTATAAAATTTAAAGTCAAATCACTTCATCAAGGAAACAACTGTTATGAGGACAGAAATTTGGGAAAGCATTAATATAGGGTAATTTGTACTCAGAATTCATTAAGATTAGATCCAAAAGTACTATTTCTACAGGCCTTAAGTTAGAACCTAAAAACAACTTTTGTTTTTCCTTCTGATAATCTACTTTTTGGAATATGAGAAATACGTTAGTTCTAGTGCAGTTATACAGTATTTCCCCACCAAAATTCCAAAGAGGAGAGGCTGTGATTGATTCATCTTCATTTATTTATTTGTGCTCTCACATTATTTTAGAGAAGTTAAGGTAGCCTAAAAAAATTATGTGCAAAGCAAAGCAACTTTAAAACATGTAGAAAATAGTACATTTTGTTATGCATATGTTACCACAATTTTTAAACATGTGTAAAGATAAAATCAGTAGATCAAGTTGAAATGAGAGTAGAAAAGATGAAAGAGTTGCATGAGGATCGGTACATTTGTTAGGGGAAATATGACCTTTACAATGGTCAATGCAAAACTAAAAATCCAATTAGTTACACAATTTCCTACTTTAGTTCTTGGCAAAACAATTGTTTTAGGAAACATTAAAGTCTACCCTTTAAAGTTATCAAATTAAGCATATTAGTTTGCAGTGCAAGCATGCTTATACCCACAATTAATATGACGAAAGAAACTAATCACAAATAAAGTAAATCAAGAAAACTACCGAATCAACTCTTAATAACAACAATAAAAAATAATACAAGTTTTATACAAGTTTTACTCACTGCTTTAAAAAATTTTTCTGACAGCTGGCATTTAGACCCAAAACTTTTGGGCTGCAGAGTCATGTTTTCCTTAGTCTGAGAATCAAAAGTTGGATTTTCAATAAGGCAATTAATAAAAACCCATATATGGTTTTTTACCTGTCAAAAACATAACAAAAAAAGTCAACATCAGAGCTGATATTTAGTAATTCAGCATATATATAATGCATATATATGCATCATATACAATATATAACGCATCCCTTACTTGAAATGGTTTCACTGATACACCAGCTTTGTTCTTTTTCTTAACCACTTCAATCAGTTTACCAACAACTTGATCTACCACATAATCCACGTGCCGTCCACCCTAAAGAAAGAAAACATGTAAAATCCGAATTCCTGTATTGTTAAAGTAGCAAAATATTTTATCTGTATTATAAACCCTATTTTCTAAAAGAGTAACAGGAGTCTCAGAATGAGAGTTGGTTTTTTAAAAAAGAAGGTATTTTAGCTAACGAGCCAATAAATCAACTGTTATGGTGTTTTGGTTTTTTTTCTCACTTCAATTCTATCACCAATTCTGGGGTGTTTTCAACACCAGCAACCAATTTGCTGATTCTCCAGACACCAAATGGATGTTCAACGATGTAATTCAATTTTGATACCAACTACCTGGAGTTAGCACAAGTATTCAGGGTTGGTTCAGGGCTCAGTCCCACAGGACTCCCCACACTTCAAATGCCAGTCACAAGTCCTAGGCCTCCTGTACTTCTAACGAACCTATGACCCACTCCTCAGGAATGATAATTTGCTGGAACAGGTCACAGAACTCAAGAACACACTTTACTTCATTTACCAGTTTTTTATATAGGATCCAGCAATAACAGCCAAATGGTGGTACAGGGGAAAGGGTACACAAAGCTCCATGCCTTACCCAGACATGCCACCCTCTTTGTACCTCACTGTATTCACCAACCTAGGAGTTCTGTGAACTCCACTGTTCAGGAGTTTTTATAGAGCTTTATCACATAGCCATAATTGATTCTTAACTCAGTCACCAGCCCCCTCTCCTCTCCCCAGAGGTTGGGGAAGGTGGGGCTAAAAGCTACAGAAAAAGGAATTTGTCATTCCAAATTTCATAAAATATAAATATGTTCAACTACAAACACTAATCATATAAACTTACTTCTCAATGAATATTTAAATAAATTTTAATACAGCAATTTCATAGAAAACAGGTTTTCTTTTTCATAAGTCAATTCTTATTTAACAAAAACAGATTTGGGTTTTTTGGGGGTTGCTGATATTGTTATTTATTTTGTAGTTTTTAATGAAGCACTGTTCCACCACTGACTTGGAAACAAATAATTTGCTTACTTACTTTTGTAGTCGCAATACTATTTACAAAGCTGATCTGCTGGAATCCTTTTTCACTCAATGTGAGACAAACATCCCATCTTTCATTTGCAAGCTCATGAATAACTTTCAGGGCCACCCCAGTTTCATCCAATTTGTCTTTCACATAAAGATCTACATAACTGCGAAATCCATTTACCTATTAATTTAAAAAACAAAAACAATTAAAAATCTTATACTGGCAGCTCAAATAGGTGAATGACCTTAAGTACGTATACTTTCATTTCATCTCATTTACAGCAGTTCTAAATGTACACATCCAAACCTTAGTGGCATTTCCCAGATCTATTCCTTAACCCTTGACCTTTAAAAAAGAAATTCATTTCTATGTGTACTTGACCAAAAAAAAGGATGTGAAGGGACAGGTAAATTGTTATAAAATATTTCAGAAATTTATATTTTTAAAATGATATGGTAGACTTCTAGTTTCAGTTCAGACAGATAATGAACTAGCAGGAAAAAAAGCTTCCATCCTTACAAGAAAACGGGTAATCAGACAACAAATTAAAGGGTTTTTCGTGAACCCATTGAAGAATTGAGATCACAGGAGAGCTGGCCATCCTGAAGCCTAGAGACACAAGTGTCTGTAGAAGACTGCAAAACCTAAGCTTTTGCTTACCTGGGGCAGATATAGTAGGAACATTAAGCTAGAAATTCTGACTAATTACTACTGAAAGAGTGTATGCTAGTTTGAATGCATAAAGCTTCTAGGGGCTATAGTCATAAGTTCATTTATTCACACTCTTGCAAGTTTTTCCTCCAGAAAACCCACCAAATTCTCACAGAGAAGACTAGTGAGAATCTAGAGAAGGTTTCCCCTCTGCATTCCTATGGTGCCAGCTGGGAGAGAGAAACAGTAGTCACTGGGAAATCCACCCAGATCTATCTCCCTTACCCAAAAAAAAAATGCTTATTCTCCAGGGCAGGGAACCTCAAGGACATAGGCTGAGAACACTGGTCACTGGTGGAAACCTGCTGCAGCTGGGGAAAGAGAATAGAAGGCAGAAAAAAGTCTTTACCTATGGAGGAGAGGCATAAACTTATAAAGGTCAAATCCCTGAGATACAGGTTCACCATGCACCCCAAAGGATGTAATTAGACATTAGAGAACATCTCCCCCAAAATCTACCATCATGCTACCAAGCCTCCAGTAACAACAGTGGGTTTCAGCTGGAAGAGCTGCAAGAGTCAGATCACCTCTGAGGGGCAGCTCAAAAAGAAGGCCCTAAGCCAAGGGGAAAGACAAAAACAAGACAGAATTTGGAAGTCTCTGGTACTCACAGCAGCAACAAACCTCAACACTAATAACTACAGCAAAAATAAACTTCAAACACAGCCCATCTCCTGGGTAAATATAACCTAAGTCCTACACTAATGCTTATTTACCTCAATATCTACTGCCCTACAAAACATATCTGGTTTTCCACAACTTACAGGGCGTGCCAAAAGACAAGAAAAAATCTGAAAAGATAAAGCAATCATCAGAAACAGAATAAGCACTCACAGATGTCGTAACATGTATCAGATAAAATATTTTAAATAACAATTAATTAGTATGTTAAAGTATGTAATGGAAAATGCAGACAACATGCAACTTCAGCAAAGACATGGAAACTATAAGAAATAATCAAATGGAAATGCTAAAAATAAAAAACATAGAAAGCATGAGGAATGCCTTTGACAGGCTCTTCAGGAAACTTGATGCAGAGATTGCAAAAAAGTAAACTTGGAGAGAGGGGAATAAAAATTAAACTAATACAAAAAGAGGAAGTAGAGTGAATAAAATAGAGCATTCAAGAACTGGAGACAATATCAAATAATATAACATATATATAACCAAGAAGGAAAGGAAAGAACAAGACAGAAGCATTTTTTGAAGAAAGAATGAGCTAATGTATCAATAATCACTTTAAATGTGAATCATCTAAACACACCAGTAAAAGAGATTACCAGACGAACTTTTAAAAAGGAAGACCCAACAATATTCTCTGTATAAAATAACATAGTATTAAAACTATTTTACACGAGACTTACAGGCAATTTCTTTCCATTAAACATGACCTTGACCCCTTTACATGAACCAGCCAAATCATATGCCCTTCTGGTCATGAGGGCCACAATATCCTTGTCAAGTTTTTCCATCTTAAATTTGGACAGATCTGGTTGGAATGTTATGCATGTGTAATCTTCACCATCAAAATGTTTAATTTTGGCTTCAGAAGTCTTCATCATATTATTCATCCATGTCTTTAAGAGAAACAAAATCAAATATTTCTATAATGCTTCCATATTTCATAATATATAAAGACTTCGCTCATTAAATTCATTCATCAAACTATATCAATTTTCCAACCTCACAACAAACCAAACAAATCCTTGATAATATTACAGACAAAAAAAAAACAGTAAATACAGTCAGCCTTTGGGTAGGTTCTACATTTGTAGATTTGACCAACTGCAGCTTAAAAATATTTGGGAAAAAATAATAAAAATACAAATTTTTAAAATACAGCATAACTGTTTACATGGCATTTATATTGTATTACGTATTACAAGTAATCTAGAGTTGATTTAAAGTACATGGGAGGATGTGTATAGGTTATATGCAAATACTACCCCGTTTTATATAAGGGACTTGATCCTCCTCTGATTTCGGTATAGAAAGGGCATCCCAGAACTAATCCTTCTGAGGGACAACTGTATTACTGTGATAATTATCTCATGTTAAAAATAAACTAAACTGTACAAATTTATAAACTGTCCACAAAATCTCTTTCAAATTCTTCAACATGACCATATAGACTTTTAGAAAAATAAACATGCATGATGCTTTTCCTGACAAAATTATTTTTGCTTACTTCAACAGTGGGGTTGTTGGAAAGCAATAAAGAAAACTTAAAATAAAAATTATTTTAGCTTATATAAAATTTCGAATCATTTTCATAGACCTGCAAGAATAAAATGAAATTCTGAAATACAAATTTGATGATTCATTGAGGAATTTTTCACACACACTAAGCGGTTGCATGTACATGAGTCTGTGAGGTTTAGGACATTTTCAGTAATACTTAACTAAGTTAAATAAAGCCTGTTAAATAAAGCACTTTGTTCTAAAGGAATGACAGAGGAATAGGCTTATATTAAATCTCCCAGGCATTCTGACGTCTCTTTACTCTGATGAGCTGACTTGGATAATGCTTTGAAAACAAAAAATGAAGTTATATAGGCATTACTGCAATTTATCTAAGGTTCTATTATCTCAACAAAATAATAAAACATTATTTTAAAAAAAGAAATAGGTGTGTTTCTAGCATACCTGCTTAAAACTGTGTTTGTATTCTTTGCAAGCTGTTTCTACTGTAAACTTTGTACTGAAAATATTACAAAGTTTTGCACCATAACCATTACGACCACCTGTAAGAAAAATTAAATGTAAAAGGTTTAGTAAAAATGATTTTAAAGGAATTTTGTTAATTTACTACCATAGGGCAAGGCTGTTGCAAAACTGTTCCACTAACTGCATTATCAATCACCAATTGAATATTCCAGAGCATAATTAGATTTTTTTAATTTAAAGAAAGATACAATTAAGATTTAGCATATATAGTAGTGTAATTAAAATGGGTATTTTGTACATTTGCCACAGTCTTTACAATTTCAAAAACATTAAGCTTTGTATCTTTCATGACCCAGTAAATCTCTGTGAGTATGAAATCTGAATTTTCTATCAAACTTCCTTCTCTATTACAAAATTTTAATCTATATCATTTCCCAGAGCCTTCGTTTAAAAAGCAAAACAAAACAAAACAAAAAAACCTATCAACCTATTTGGGCAACATAAATAAGTATGAAAACACATGGTTTTGGTCAAAGCACTTTCAACTCTATTTACAGAGTCTAGATTTTCGAACCTGACCTTCTTAAGGAAAACAGTTTAAAAGTAACTTAATACCAAAAGACACAGTACTTATGTAATAAAAAATTTATATACATAGACATCATACTAGTCCTATCTAAAATCAAAACTCAAGCTATCAGCCAAGTTAAACTTCCAGCAGTTCTAACACAGTCAATGTACTATCGGACTTAAGGTTTTAAAATGTAACTGTTAAACTATTATCAAGACAATATTTATACATGATAGTTTATAAATATTAATTCTGAAAATGATTTTCTCACACCAAAATTGCACAATTTCCTTAGTAAGTTATACATTTTATATTAAGAAAACAGTATTTTTCAATCAAAATTCCATTCAGACTTTACCTGTAACTTTTTTCTCATCATCATCATAGTTACTGGATGTTAAAAGCTGTCCAAAAATTAAAGCAGGAACATAAACTTTCTCTACCTTGTGTTCTACTACTGGAATGCCTTTTCCATTATTCCAAATGCTTATAATGTTAGATTCACTGTATTAAAAAAAAGAAAAAGAAAAGGAGAATTTAGAGCTTAAAATAGTAAAGATAAATTAATTCATTAAAAAGTAATCTAGAATAAACCTTAAAGATTATAAGATACTAGTCATTATCAATTGGAAGGCACTAATTCATCTCTCAAGAAAATACTCGCTGAGGACAAACATTTCTTTCCCTGAGTCATAACTAATAGAGAAGGATTATGAAGGAAATAAAGGCAAGAATGGAAAATTACAGACCTTAAATATCTCAGGATGACAAAAAAGGCAACATACTCATGAGAAAACTTAAAAAAAGGTTTCATCATGTTTAGCACACGGTACTGTAATTAAAATAGGCATTTTCTAAGTTAATTATCTTCATCACAATTTCAAAAAAAAAAAAAAATCAACATTTGGCATCCTCAACATAGCTAAGTCCATACGAGTATGAAACTGGAACTTGCTATCAAACTGTCTTATAAAATTTCAATCCATATCATTTCTCAGATCTGGTATTTATCTCTGTAATCTCTAAACAATTATTCAGAATTTTACAATTTGCTCCATTGATAATATTCAATAAAAATTAAGAATAAGAATATTGCATTTAATAGTCTACAAATAAATTTTCAAAAATAATTAGGCTAAAAAAAACATTGAAAATCTAAATATCCAATACTTATCAGTTGGCAAGAGGTTAAATAAATGACACATCAACATAATAAAATACTTGCAAGTGGTTTAAAAAAATTAAGTGGATCTATGTAAGTTAATAACGAAAGCTGTCTATAATATGTTGAATAAAGAGAAAGATATAAAATAGTATATATACTATGATTCCATTTGTTAAAAGAAGAAATGTCTACATATATAATTTAGCACGAGTATACAATATTTTTTTTAAGCTATAGTTTTAAAGTTTCAATTCTAAGTAAAGAATACTTAAGCTAGAGGAATATTTTGAATTCTGGTTAATATGCTTTCCACATTTGTTTTTGTTTTTGTTTGAGACAGAGTCTCACTCTGTCACCCAGGCTGGAGTGCAGTGGCACGATCTCAGCTCACTGCAACCTCTGCCTCCTGGGATCCAGCAATTCTCCTGTCTCAGTCTCCCAAGTAGCTTGGGATTACAGGCGCGCACCACCACGAACGGCTAATTTTTGTATTTTTATTAGAAACGGTGTTTCACCACGTTGGCCAAGCTGGTCTCAAACTCCTCACCTCATGATCCACCCACCTTGGCCTCCCAAAGTGCTGGGATTACAGGCGTGAGCCACTGTGCCCAGCTTCCACATTTGTTTTTAGTCAGAGAGACATCCACAAATAAATTGTTTCAATACTATTATATTATATTATTTAATAAATGTTAAGTTCCCTTGTAAGAAGTTGCTCTAACTTCTCTAACTTCTAGAAGAACTGTCCAAATTCTGTATGGCATACCTTGTATTTAATCTATCCTCATGGCTTTACAACCATGTTTTCCTTAAATTTTATCCCCACATCACAGAATACTATGGAGGAAAAGAAAGAGTAAGAGCTAGACTGTATTATATATCCTATATACTTTGCCCATTAGCTATTAAAATTTAACCTCTCCTCCACACAAGAAGTTTATGTGAACAAATGTACAAAGAAAAATAAAAATCTGCTATACAAAAATGTTAAAAAGAATGAAACTCAAAGGATACAAAAATGGACAGCAGATAAAACTGGATCAATTGGATAAACAACAGCTCTTTTTCTCATTTAAATTTAGCTTTAAAATGACAATTAGAAATCTTACTGAAGCAAAAACTGCACTGCTGAAATAGCATTTATTTTAATCAAAATAATACTAATTTCCATAGTATATGTAGTAAAAAAAAACTGACTATGGGACAAAATTCACAAGAGACAAAATGCTATAGTTAAAACTCAGAAATACAATATACAAATCAGCAACTTCTCACAAAATGCTTGCCTAATGCCAATTTTAGAAGTATATGAAATTCAATTAAAGGCAAGATTAAGACTCAATTTTTCATCAATGTTTCATAAACAACAAAAGAAATAAGAAAGGAGGGGTGAAAAAATATACTACCATCACCTTTTCTTCTTGGAATAGCTAAGGATTTTTGCTTATATTGAAATAAAATAATTTTCTACCAGAAGCAGTTAAAATGAGGTGGGAAATATGAAAAAAAATTGATACCTCATTGCCATTGAGAAAACAAATAAACTTATTTATAATTTTCCCTCTTACGCCTACACAAAAATGTTTGTTGATTAAAAACAGAGTATACAATGGAGTGATAAAGGTACTAGAATTACTAGAATTATGTAGAATTACACTTTGTACAAAATCTGTAATGAACTGATAAGTAAAATAAACCAAGAGCCCTTATCTATCCAGTCTACAGAGTTGTCTTACAGCTCACTTCTTCATTTTTTCTTTTTTTTTTTTTTTTTTTTTTAGACAGGGTCTCGCTCTGTCACCCAGGCTGGAGTATAGTGGCACAATCATGGCTCACTGCAGCCTGACCTCCCAGGCTCAAGCAATCCTCCCACCTCAGCCTGCTGAGTAGCTGGGACTACAAGCACGTGCCACTATGCCCAGATAATTTTGGGGTTTTTTTTGGTTTTTTTTTTGTTTTTTGTTTTTTTTGGTAGAGACAGGTTTTCACCATGTTGCTCAGACTGGTCTCTAACTCCTGGGCTCAAGGGATCCGCCTGACAGCCTCCCAAAGTGCCAGGATTACAGGCGTGAGCTGCTGCACCTGGTTTAGCTCACTTCATCACTTTGTTATGATGGTATGCTATACACTATTTCTCAAATTTAATCTTATTGTATTAATGTGGCTAAAATATTTGGACTAATATGCCTAGTACCACATAAAAGAACTAAACAATTCCAAATACGTTCATCAAGAGTGTATTTAAAGAAGGTTCTTTCTTTCTTAGTTTTCAATTAGAATTGTTCAATTTTGAAAACAATTCAAAAATATCAAACATTCAGTGTCTATTACTCCTTACTCTCCTAAAACATAATAAATGAAGAGAGATATGATTTTTAACTGACAATTGCCTAAACAAGGAAAAGGAAACTTAACAGCCAAAATTTCCTTGAAACCATCTTAAACTTCTGTATAAGTTGTAATTTATGTCTTGTATGCCTTATATAACTTCTCAAGAACGCATTCATTATAGAAATAATACAAATTTTTTTTAAAAAAAAGAATGGAGAAGAAAAATAAAGAATCCAACAGCATAGTTATATGGTAACATTTTCATATAAAATACAGTTAACTTCAAGGTATAACCAAATTATAGTTTTATTATACTACTAATCTTAACTGAAATTAGATTACTAATAGTAAGACTACACCTGAATTATTAGATTTTTATGTTTACTAGAGAAAAATCTTAAAATCATGCTAAATTACTAATGAAATTACAAACGATGAATGTAATATTTTACAAAAGGCCTGCTAGCAAAAACAGGAGAAATATAACAGTTATGTTTCTGATGTAACACTACTATTTTTTATACACCTTCATCCTACGGAAAAAAATAATAAAAATCACCACAGTAATATAATTAGCTAAACAACTAGTTACACCAACAGTAGCTAATCTATTAAATCATGTCATAAATAATGGAAAACTCCAAACACCAATCATGAAAAGTAAATTTAAAGTATAACTGGAATCACACTAATGGCCCTTAGCCTTCAGTCCCAAAGAAAAGATAGGGTGACTACTCTAGCAGCTGAAATAGCATATATAGCATCAAAGAAAAATGGTCTCCAAGAGTCCCGACAGGGAAGTTCTTTGGAAGAAAAGACAATAAATGACACAGAAAAGAGGCAAAAATTACAAAGTCTCAAACAACAGGGAAACAAAAAAGTACTATCCATATACATTATTTGAGGAGTACTCATAAATTGGGGACTATCTGAATAAAACAGCATAAAAAATTAAACTTTAAATATACTTACGGATCAATAGAAACTTTAATACAAGTCATGTTCTTATCCCTCTGTTTATTGTCAGCAGCATTAACTACAAAATTAAACATCTCAATGAGTAATATACAAAATTATATAAATAAATACATGGACACAACTTTATGTGCATCACTGCTTAATATACACATCTACATATGGTAATAGTTAATGAAAATAAGTACCATTAACTTCTCATATAAAATCTTATTTTCTAAATAATATTCCTAAATTGTATTATCACATCAAATTACTGTTATGTTTTCCATCACAAAAAAGAGAAGGAAATGTTTTAGTATACAGATTAATCAAAACAAATTAAGTCAGAGCAAACACCTGCATTTTACAACACCCAAATCCAGGTCTAAAAGTAAAAACTTTTGTTTAATTATATTTTTTCTTGGTAACAAGTAATTGCATTCTACTGACCTCTTTCAATAAACTAGTGACTTTATAGGCATACTGAATAGAAACCAGTTCATTTTTAGTTACCAAAAAAAGTGTTTAACACCCTTAGAAATCAAAATTCTGTATCCTAGGCACTATAACTGACAACATAAATATTTTTGCATTCATTAACCACTGCTTCAAGGAAATTTGAACACAATCATAGAAGAAATATGTTCCTGACAAACCCTTGTAATAAACTTAAAACAGTAAAATTATAATATGGAGGCAAGAGTAAAGGTATAAAATGTAACCCAGTTTTAATCGCTTACTTCTTCACTAAATACCAACAGAAGCAGCTCTGAGAGACCCATACAACTACACTAAGAAACCTCAAGTTGCACTGAGATGGCAGAGCAAGAGAATTTCTATTGTGTCCTTGGTTAGAATATTTCCAAAGTACAAGCATTCCCTGGCAGTCAACTAGGCATTCACATAATTTAATTAACCATGTGATTTCGAGAGGACAGAGAACATTTAGAGCAATGGTTATTAAACTTGGCTGCCCAACAGAAGTATCTGATTTGTTGGTGAAAAACATATTTACATATCCCAACTCAATGAATCTGCAAAATCAGTCCCTGTCATCTCCATATTCAAGATGCCCCCAGGTAACTGTGATGCTAGCAAATCCCGGAAGACTACACATACAGGAGTACAGACCAAATATGGGATTACAAACACAACACACTGATTTCATAGATGAAGAAAATGAAACAAAGATGAAACAGAGATAAACACTACAGATCATGGTATAAATTTTCTGAAGATCATTTATATTCAGAAGGATAAAAGCCAGAGATATACCCTTCAAGTTTATAATGGTTAAGTCTGGCTTTATATATAAAAGGACATTATGATGATATTAATAGAAATATGCATTAAATCCTAAGCAAGTACTCACCCAAAATTTCATCAAAGATCTTGTATAAACCTGGCACAAAGGTAACCTCTCTGCAATTCATTCCTACATCTTCATCATACACCCACATGAACTGCATTGAAAAATTCAAAAATAGTTTTTTACTCGATAAATCCTTAACATCAAATTTTCATAGCATAATCCACATCCAGTCATTTACACTATACGAATACTTAGATCTGCGAAGCAGAAAAACATATACAACTTCAGTTAATAGTCAACTTCACTATTCATATTAAATTAACCTCAAAATTGAGAAATTGTTCATTTTGTATCAAGTTCATATTATTATACATAAAGTCAGCTTTCTTTTTTTTTTTTCTTTTTTTTTTTGAGACAGAGTCTTGCACTGTCGCCCAGGCTGGAGTGCAGTGGCACGATCTCGGCTGACTGCAAGTTCTGCCTCCCGGGTTCATGCCATTCTCCTGCCTCAGTCTCCCAAGTAGCTGGGACTACAGGCGCCTGCCACCATGACAGGCTAATTTTTTGTATTTTTAGTAGAGACGGGGTTTCACC
>NW_012101465.1:4795607-4815095 GCF_000951045.1 Mandrillus leucophaeus
TAGAGACGGGGTTTCACCGTGTTAGCCAGGATAGTCTCGATCTCCTGACCTCGTGATCCACCCGCCTCGGCCTCCCAAAGTGCTGGGATTACAGGTGTGAGCCACTGCGCCTGGCCTTAAAGTCAGTTTTAATGTAAGACATCAATAATTATTAGAAACAGAACTAAATAGTTGAAAAAATAAAAACATTACTTTTCATAAATAATGGAAAATTCATGCTTTATTTTTTTTTTATAATACAGGGAGCGAGTAAAATAATACGAACAAAGCAAGACTTCGGAGTCAGAGAGATCTACTTTGAATCCCAGTTCTTACTAGTCTCAACTAGTCATGTTGGCCAGGCTGGTCTTCAACTCCTGACCTTAGGTGATCCATCTGCCTCAGCCTCCCAAAGTGCTGGGATTACAGGCGTGAGCCACTGTGCCCGGGCTCTTGTGATGGTTTTTATCCCCAGAAAGAAGTAAATACATTTCTACTTCTAGATCTTTCACCCTACTTTGACCATGACTATAGATAGGTGAAATTACAGATTTCCAAAGCATGTAATTACAATTTTATCAACATTAAAAAGTAGATATAGATGCACATCTCCTAATTTCAATCAATTTTAGCAATAATTACCTGCGTCAATGGCTCCACTGACCCAATATATGTATCAGGACGAAGAAGAATGTGTTCAAGTTGTGTCTTCTTCTGATACACTCTCTCAACAGACAACTTCTTTGAAGAATCATTTTTGTTGGCAGTTTCTGACTCTTCTTTTTTTGCAGCATTGTTCTGATCAAAAAGAGTCTAAAATTAACCAAAAAATCAAATTTAAATAACCTACCAAGGGGTAAACAATGAGTATGGACACACGACATGGGTTTTCTTTTTTAATGGCAAAATTATCTTTCAGACCCACTGATTTTTTAAATCCTAAAGAAAACACAAGTCTATTACTGACAGTCTGGCTCTTATTATACAACATGAACCTGTAGTTTTGACTGAGCCCAAAACATGGGTATAGTCACCAGAATCACTAGAGCAGTCTCTAGCAATCCAAAATTACAAACATTTCCCAATTCTATAAGATATCAAGTTTGTTTGTTTTGTTTTTGAGACAGTCTTGCTCTGTCGTCCAGGTTGGAGTGCAATGGTGTGATCTTGGCTCACTGCAGCCTCTGCCTCCCAGTTTCAAGTGATTCTCCCGCCTCAGCCTCCTGAGTAGCTGGGACTACAGATGCGCACCACTATGCTCAGCTAGCTGGGTTTTTTTGTTTGTTTTTTGTTTTGTATTTTTAGTAAAGACAAGGTTTCACCATGTTGGCCAGGCTGGTCTTGAACTTCTGACCTCAGGTGATCAGCCTGCCTTGGCCTCCCAAAGTGCTAGGATTACAGGCGTGAGCCACCATGCCTGGCCTCAAGTTAATTTTTGTGGTCTTCAAAACCTTGAGTTCTGATGAGGTTACAGAATCACAATGACTGAACCTTGCTAGGTACAGGAGCCCCAGAAGCTTCCAGATGTAAGCTCTCCACCATTAAGTTACTGAAGACTACGGTACAAACAAATATGACCTACGCAAAATATTAACCTATGTAGTTAATAAACACTGATATGACTGAAAATATAATAGCTTATAAAATCTTCAAATTTCACACATTTCTAGATCATGCCAATAATTCCTCACATATCAGCTCCGGGTGCCCCAATACTGATCCCAGTTTCTCTACCAGTTTCAAGGAGGCACAGGTTGGTGCCTAATTCTAAATTCTAATTCTAAACATTCCTACAGCAGATGAGGATGTCAAATGAAATTTCCAAGGTCTACAAATTTCCTTGTCTTCTTAAGAGCAGCAGAGAATATACTTCTCTCCTTCTGGGATTCTTTAATGCTGACAAATATGACATCCCACTAAAAAGATATGATGGTCTCTTTTTTCAGAGTCAAAAAATAACGCACTGAGAATTAAAATATCTTCACAGGCCTTCAAATTTTAGTAGAAATTAAAGAAACAGAATACAGACAACAGAAGATAGAGATTTTGTGCATTTAAACAAGCAGTATGCAATTTTAATTCCTCTTTAAAGTTTTTCTTTTTAAAAACTTTATCATTAAGCATGTTTAAAAATCAAAAACATGACCTCTGAAAAATCTAAACCAAGAATTTAATATATCCTGAGGAAACTCAAACATTAATTATAATTTCACAATGCAGTAAGTTTTATATAAAATTAAAGATTTAATAATAGTTCAAAATAAAAGTATTAAAAATAACTCATTCTACTAGATTTTAAACTACATTCTTATACATTCCTACATTTATAAGTTTTTCCATTAACACTGCTCAAAGACAATTAAAAATAGCTTTGCATAAAAGCAAATAATTCTGTTTCACAAAGTTTTCACATTCTACTTCTGCAAAAGTTAGATGATGAACTAGCCGGCCAGAAAGATGAAATTTATTTTTTAAATACCAGATAGTCTTCAAATTTCTAATCATATTCCTTGCATTTTATAAAGAAATAGTTGATTGGTAAAAATGAACTTACGTTTAGGGGCCAGGCACAGTGATGTTAATTTATAGAAATGATTCTAACAATAAAATCACAATTTATTTTTTAATGGAGCCTCAAAATAGTTAGAACAAAGATCATAATCATTAAAATCACACTGTAAGAAAATACTCAAAGAAGACGGATGATATGGAATCAAAGGTAGGTAACATTTTACCATTAACTTAGAACTGCTATTTTAAGTCTGCAATTATTGACATAAAGGTTGAGGACACATGATAACCATACAAGTAAAAGCTTTCCTATTCCAGGCTACTCTTCCAAAACCAACCCCATCACAAAGAAAATATTTTCAAGATGAGACTCAACCAGAGGCTCATGTCTATCTAATTTGTATGAACTAAGCTGAACTAAAGGGCGCACAGGGATTAAAAAACAAAACAAAACAAAACAAAAAAAGAACCAAAAAAAAAAAAAAACAGGAGTAAAGCCTTACCTCATGCTTTCTTCAAGAATTTACAACTTTTTCCATACTTCCTTACTTATAATCACCACCTCTTCCTCCCTGCATCTCTTCCCAAATGGATATATTACAAAAAAAAGTTTGAAAGCTTGAACCCACCAAATCTCTATCAAGTTCAAAGACTTGCCGTTCTTGCTAAGATAATGTCTAAAAAAACAGATAATGTTTGAGTGTGGTCAGGCAGACGGCAAAATAAGAAACCCCAGGCCTTTCTTTCCCCATGAAGACATGGATTCAACAATAACATATAATCCAACTGCCTTTGTGATACATTCCAGCACCCCAGGTGAGCATAAAATAGCATCAAAGCTCATGTCCTCCCTCCTATCTGCCCCAGCAAGGCAAGATTGAGAAAAACATGACAACAGCAACTTTCACCTTCTCCCTGGGGAGGAGCAGAAGAGGAATATACCTCCAATGGAACAGTTGGGGGCAGTGCTACCCTACAAACCTCTTGACTGAATCTAAGTACTGACATTGAACAGGGTGCCAGGTTGAGGGTCACTGAGAACAAAGGCAATCAAAGTTTAGCATCAGACTCTGCAGTATCAGAAACAGACACAAGGTGGAGCTCCAGTACTGTAGTTTACTATAGCACCAGCGGCCACAAGTAAAGCAGACACACACTCCAGAGAGAGCAAACACAGACAGATGCAAACCTCTTCAATTAAGAAATTCCATGCACAAACCTAAAGAGGATGCATCCCCATAAAAGATTTGTGAGGTCTCAGGATTCCCTAGCTAGATAAACTGGATGAAGAAAGTCTTCCCAGTATGAAACCAGACTGCAAAGACTGGAGAGTTAGCTAAGCCTTCAAATGCCAAAGCCCTAACAGAAAATAACAATACAAAGAACAAGGAAATATGGCCGATTCAATGTAAAAAATTAAATTGCAGCCAGGCGCAGTGGCTCACACCTGTAATCCTTGCACTTTGGGAGGCTGAGGCAGGCAGATCCCTTGGGCCCAGAGCTCAGAACCAGTCTGAGTAACATGGCCAAATCTCTCTACCAAAACAAAACAAAACAAAAAAAATTGGCCAGGTGTGGTAGTGCACACTTGTAGTCCCAGCTACTTGGGAGGCTGCAACAGGAGGATTGCCTCAGCCCAGAAGGTCGAGGCTGCAGTAAGCCATCAGCACACGACTGTACTCCAGCCTGGGTGACAGAGCAAGAGCCTGTCTCAAAAAAATAATAAATAAATCACCACAAATTGAGCCTAAAGAAATGGAAATATAGTCATACAAAGAATTCAAATTAACTGCCAAAGGATGCTTAATGAAATAAATGAGTACAGATGGACAAACAAAAACTCGGTGTAACAATGCATAAACAAAAAGGAAAAAAAAATCAACAAAGATAAAAACTATGATGAAGTAGCCAACATTATTTCTGGAACTGAAGCATACAGTAAATGAATTGAAAATACACTAGAGGGATATCACAGTAGACTTGAGTAGGCAGAATTTTTTTAAATCAGCAAATTTGAAGACAGGACTTTCAAAACTGCCAAGGGAAAGGAGAAAAAAGGCAAAGGAATGAATAAACACAAAAAGAGCTTAAAGAACTTATGGGCCACTATCATCAGAACAACATATACATTATGTAAGTCTCAAAGGAGAAGAAAGGGAGAAATGGGGAAAGAGCCTATTTGAAGAAATAATAGCTGAAAACTTTCCAAATCTGAGGACATAAATGCACATACAAATTAAAGAAGCTCAAAGAACTCCAACAAGGATAAATCTAAAGAAAACTACACCAAGACACATCATAATTACACTGACAAAAGTCATAGACAGAGAGAGAATCTTGAAAGCAGCAACAAAAAAGTGAATCATCAAGTACAAAGGAGCTTCTGTTCGATTACTAGCCAATTTCTCAGCAGAAACCTTGCAAGGTGGAAGGGATTGGAAGAATATATCTGAAGTACTGAAGAGAAAAAAAAAAAAAAAACACTACCAACCAAGAACATTGTATCTAGCTAAAGTGCCCTTCAAAAATGAAGTAGAAATTAAGACTTTCTCAGATAAACAAATGCTGGAACAGTTCATCACCACTAGGTTTGCCCAACAAGAAATGATAAAGGGAGTCCCTTAAAGCAAAATGATAAAAAATAGCAACACAGTAACACAAAAATACTTAACTCCCTGGTAAAGTCCAAGGAGACTTCAAAAAGTTCCTGGAAAAATGGAATCAAAAGATAAAAAGAAAAAATATAAATTTTATTTCTCAACAGAAGCTCCCTAAAGGTCAAGACACTTTTATAAGTGATGATATCAGCCATTTAGCACATCTCTAAAGACCAAGGGTCTTGGGAATTTATGCCAATGCAGTCTTTTCACATTATCAACTGAAAAAAAAAATAGGTGCCTTTTAAAGATTTAAGATTAGTAAACAAACAAACAAAAAAAACTCAGAAGGGGCGAAATCAAGACTATAAGATAGATGCCTAATTATTTATCAACAAAAATCTCATAAAATTGCTCTTGTTTGATGAAAGGAATGAGCAGGCGTACTGTCATGATGGAGAAAGACTTTGGTGAAGCTTTCCTGGGGATTTTTCTGCTAAAACTTTACCTTTCTCAAAACACTCTCATAATAAGCAGATGTTATCATTCTTTGGCCCTTCATAAAGTCAACAAGCAAAATGCCTTGAGCATCCTAAAAAACTGTTGTCAAGACCTTTGCTCTTGACCTGTCTTCTTTTGCTGATTGGACCACTTCCACCTCTTAACAGCCATTGCTTTGATTGTGTTTTGTCTTCAGGATTATGCTGGTAAAGCCCTGTTTCATCTCCTGTTACAATTCTTTGAAGAAATTCGTCAGGATTTGATCCCATTTGTTTAAAATTTCCATTAAAAACTTTGCTCTTGTCTGCAGCTGATCTAGGCACAATGGTTTTGGCACCCATTGAGTGGAAAGTCTGAATCTTTAATTTTTCATAAAGAATTGTGGAAGCTGAACCAACTAAGACATCTATGGTGTTGGCTATTGTTTCTGCTGTTAATCATTGGTCCTCTTCAATAAGGGCATGAACATGATTAATCTTTTCCTCACAAATTGATGCAGATGGTCTGCTGCTGCAGGCTTCATCTTTAACATCATCTCATCTCTTCTTAAAAGAAGTTATCCATTTGTAAACTGCTCATTTATTTGAGACACTGGCTCTGTAAACATACTGTAAATCAATGATTTCACCATTTTTCCACCTAAGCTTCTTCGTAAACTTGATGTTTGTTCTTGCTTCAATTTTAGCATAATTCATATTGCTCTGATAAGGGCTCTTTTCCAAATGATGTCTTATCCTTCCTAGTACCTCAAACCAGATTTTGTTCAGAAATGTTATAACAAGTTAGTAGAAGTTTATTTTGATACAAAAAAATTTTGAAATCCATGCATAATTTTCTCATAATACACATTTTCCATGAATTTTTTGAAGACTATTTGTATATAAACAAGTATGACATCTTCTAGTATTGTAATGCAGTAATACAGATCACTTAAATATGGTATAGAATTTTTAAAGCATAAAAAATAATTATACATCGGTGTTAAAATATACACAATATAAAAAGAGGTAAAGTGTCATCAAAAACAAAGCAGGGGAGGGCAGAGGTGAAAAAAGAAAGACTTTTCATACGTAATTGAAGTTACTAATTTAAAATCTAGTTTTATCACTTGAAGATATGTTATGTAAATTGCAAGGTAAAGTCAGGGAAAATATCTGTAGAACACACACAAAGAGAAATTAGAAGAAAATCAAAACATGTCACTAAAAAGAAAAAAAATCAGTGAAACACAAAAGAAGGCAGCAAGGGAGGAAAGATGGACAAAAAAGCTATAAGACATACAAAAACAATAATCAAAATGGCAATAGTGAGTCCATGTCAATAATTATTTCAAATGTGAATTGGGCCAGGTATGGTGGCTCACATCTGTAATTCCAGCACTTTGGGAGACCGAGGTGGGCAGATCACTTGAGGTCAGGAGTTAGAGACCAGCATGGCCAATATGGTAAAACACTATCTCTACTAAAAATACAAAAATTAGCCAGTTGTGGTGGCAGGCACCTGTAATCCCAGCTACTCGGGAGGCTGAGGCAGAAGAATCACTTGAACCTGAAGCAGAGGCTGCAGTGAGCCAAGATTGTGCCACTGTACTCCAGCCTGGACAACAGAGGGAGATTCCGTCTAGAAAAAAAAAAAGGTTAAGTGCCCCAAATAAAACACATAGATTAGCCAATGGAATAAAAAAATAAGATCCAACTATAGGTTGTTTACAAGACACCTGCTTCAGATCCAAAGATGCACAAAGCCTACAAATAAAAAGGATGGAAAAAGATATTCCATAAAACTGGAATCTGAAGAGAGTGACTGTACTTATATCAGACAACATAGACTTTAAGACAAAAACTGTCACAAGAGACAGACGAGGACATTATATAATGATAAAAGGGTCAATTCACCAGTAAGATATGCATCTAACATTACAGTTCCCAAATTTATGAGCAAACACTGACAGAAGTGAAGGGGGAGAGAGAACAACACAATAATAGTAGGAGACTTCACTAGCCCACTTTCGGTTATGGATAGAACAACCACACAGAAGATCAATAAAGACGCAAAGAACTTGAACAACACTATAGACCAATTGGACCTAACAGACATACCAATGAACAACAGCAGAATACACATTCTTTTCAATTGCACATGGAACATTCTCCAACATAGACCACGTTACGTGACAAAACAAGTCTTAACAAACTTAAGAAGACTGTAATCATGTAAAGTGTATTTTCTATCAACAATGGCACTAAACTAGAAATCAACAGTAGAAGGAAAACAGTAAAATCCACAAAAAAGTGGAAGTTAAACAACTCACTCTTACACAACCAATGGGTCAAAGATGAAATCACAAGGGAATTTAGAAAATATCAGGAAACAAATGAAAACAAAAACACAATACACCAATATTTATGTAATGCGGCTAAAACAGTATTACACTTAACATTAACAATCAATAAAGATCTCGAATTAACAACCTAACTTTAGACCCTTTCAAAGAACTAGGAAAAGAGAAACTAAACCAAATTAATGAAGGCAAATAAAGTTTAAAACAAAGATAAATAAAATAGAGAATAGAAAAACAATGAGAAAAAAAAAACAATGAAACCAAGAGTTTGTTTTTTGAAAAAATTAACAAAACTGACAAACCCTTAGCTAGATTACGTAAGAAAAAAAGAGATAATCAAATAACTAAATCAGAAATGAAAGGGGACATCATAATTGATGTCACAGAAATAAGATTATAAAAGACTTACATGAACACATATATGGCAACAGATTAGATAATCTAGAAGAAATGAATACATTCCAAACATATAATCTACCAAGATTGAATCATGAGTACGTGAACACATATATGGCAACAGATTAGATAATCTAGAAGAAATGAATACATTCCAAACATATAATCTACCAAGACTGAATCATGAGTAAATAATCTGAACAGCGCTATAACAAATAAGGATATGAAGCAGTAATCAAAAACTTCCCAACAAAGAAAATCCCAGGACCAGATGGCTTCACTTGAAAATTCTACCAAATAATCAAAGAATTAACTCTTGAAACTCTTACTAAAAAAATGAAGGACAGAGAACACTTCCAGAATCATTCTATGAAGCCAGCATTTCTCTGATACAAAAACTAGAAGACAGAACAAGAGGACTACGGAACAATACCCCTGACGAAGACTGATGCAAAAATCTCCCCCAAAATACTAGCAAACTCAATACAATAGCACTTTTTTTTTAAGAGAGGGTCTCATTTTGTTGCACAGGCTGGAGTGCAGTGGCATGATGATGGCTCACTGCAGCCTCAACCTCCCAGGCTCAAGTGATTCTCCCACCTCAGCACACCCACCCTCCTCCTCAATACCTCACAACCCCTGCCCCAAGCAGCTAGTACTACAACTGTGTGCCACCACACCTGGCTAATTTTAAAATTTTTTCTGGAGACAAGGTTTTACCATATTGCCCAGGATGGTCTTAAACTCCTGGCCTCAAGCGATTCTCCTGCACTGGCCTCCCAAAGTGCTGGGATTACAGGCATGAGCCACCATGCCTGACCCAACAGCACATTAAAAGGATTACACACAATAAGCAAATAGGATTTATACTTGAAATGCAACAGTGTTTCCAAATATAAAAACAAATCATTGTACTATACCATATTAACAAAATGAAGGGTAAAAACCACATTATCATCTCAACTGATGCACAAAAAGCATCTGACGAAATTCAATATACTTTCCTGATAAAAACACATAACAAACTAGAAATAGAAAACACCTCAATATAATAAAAGCGATACACAAAAAGCCAACAGCTAACAGCACACATACTGGTGAAAGACTAAAAACTTTTCCTCTAAGATCAGGAGGAACAAGGCAAGGATGCTCAATCTTGCCAATATTCAAGATAGTATTAGAGGTCCTAGTCAGAGCAATTAAAACAAGAAAAGGAAATAAAAGGCATACAAATTAGAAAAGAAGTAGGATTATGCTCAAAAATGGCATAATCTTATAGTAGATAACCCAAAAGATTCCACAGAAAAACTATTACAACTAATAAATGATTTCAGCAAGTTGCAGGATACAAAAATTAGTTATGTTTTCATGCAGTAACCATGACCAATCAAAAAAGGAAATTATGAAAACAATCCCATTTACTATAGCCTCAAAAAGGATAAACTACCACAGAGTAAACTTAACCAAGGAGGTGAGAATAACATCAAAATACAAAACACTGTTAAAAGAAATGAAAAAAAGATACCAATAAATGGAAGGGCATTCCATTCTCATGATTTGAAAAACTTAAAATATTGTTAAAATGTCCAAACTATCCAAAGTGATCTACAGATTCAATGCCATTCCTACCAAAATCCCAATGGTATTTTTTGCAGAAATACAAAAAAAGAAAAATTCTAAAATTCATATGGAATCTCAAGAGGATCCATACAGCTAAATCAGTCTTTAATCAGAAGAATAAAGCTAAAGGCCTCACACCTCCTGATTTGAAAACCTGATTTTACTACAGAACAACAGAAATCTAAAACAGTGTGGCACTGGCATATAGACAGAATAGAGAGCACAGAAATAAACCCTTACATAAAAGGCCAAATGATTTTTGACAAGAATGCCAAGACTACACATTGGGGAAAGGACAGTCTCTTCAACAAATGGTGCTGGGAAAACTAGATAACAAGCAAAAAGAATGAAGTTGAACTCTCATGCCACATACAAAAATTAGCATAGATTAAAGACCTAAAAGTAACACCTAAAACTATAAAACTCCTAGAAGGAAACATAAAGGAAAAGCTTTGAGACATTGGATTTGGCAATGCTTTCATGGATATGGCACCAAAAGCACAGACAACAAAAGCAAAAATAGATGAACAGGACATCAAACTTAAAAATTTCTGTGCACCAAAGAAAACAACTGACAGAGTGAAAAGGCAACATATGGAATCGAGAAAATATCTGTAAACCATCAAAGGGTTAATATCCAAACTAGATAAGGAGCTTCTATAACTCAACAACAATAACAAAATAACCCCATTCAAATGGATAAAGGATTTCAATAGACAATTCTCCAAATAAGACTTGCAAATGGTCAACAGCATATGAAAAGATAATCAACATTCCTAATAAGAGAAATGCAAATCAAAACCACAATAAGATATCACCTCACACCTATTAAGACAGCCATCAGAAAATAAGTGTTGGTAAGGATGTGGAGAAACTGGTACATTTCTACACTGTTGGTGAGAATATAAAATCCTAGAAAAATGCTATAACCATTATGGAAATAGTATGGAGGTTCCTCAAAAAATCAAAAATAGAATTACTATATGATCCAGCAATCCCACTTTTGGGTATATATCCAAAAGAATTCAAAGCAAAATCTCAAAGAGATATTTGCACACCCATGTTCATCATGGGTATTATTCATAATAGCCGAGAGGCAAGGCAACCCAAATGTCCACTGATGTATGAATGGATTTTTTAAATGTGGTATATAGATACAATGGAGTATTACGCAGCCTCAAAAAACACGGAAATCCTGTCATGTGCTATAAAATGGATGAACCTCAAGGATATTATGCTAAACAACAAAATAAGCCAGTCACAAAGAACAAATATTGTATGATTACAATCATATAAAGTATCTACAGTAATCAAAATCATAGAAACAGTGGTTAACCAAGGGCTGCGGGGAGTGGGAATTAGTGTTTAGTAGATATAGTTTGTTTTGGAAAATGAAATACTTCTAGAGATCTGTTGCTTAACAATGTGAATATATTTAACACTAGTGAACTCTACACTTAATAGCTAAGATAGTAAATTTAATGTTATATGAACAAAAAAATTGAATATGTGAAATGTAGCTGACTTTGTCTAATACTATTAATAATTTTCTCTAGGAAGAACATAGAAATACTGTAAAATGAGTGTGACGAATGTGTGACAATGTATTTTTTTCTAAATATCATATAACAAGTATTGAGGAAAGAAAAAGAGATACTATTCTATTTAAAGTCAGGAAAAGCATTAAGGGATACATATTATTTATAGAATACAATGGAAATCATTTGCAGATATTTCAAATCTACTCCCAATTACAGTATCAAACAACTTATGAAATCTGACATAGGGCATGGTGCCAAATACCTGTAGTCCCAGATACTCTGGAGTCTGAAACCGAGGACCAATCCCCTGAGCCCAAGAATTTGAGACCAGCCTGAGTGATAGCAAGCCTCCATCAGAAAAATAAATAAATAAATAAAAAACAAAAACCCTTAATACAAACCCTTAAACTTGGACGTTTCAATGAGTAAATAAGTTTATAATTACTATACTTTGTGTTAATCTTTTATTTGTGTTAATCTTTTATTGCTCTTTTACAGAAAATTTGTATTAGTAAAGATAATTATTTTTAAATTCGTTTATCAAAATAGCATTGTTTAGTGAACATTACAAAAGAGTATATATAAAACATGAGCCCATTTTTGTCAGAAAAAAATTATGCATAATATATGCATGCGTAGGAAAAAATGTGAAATATGCCCAACAGAGTATCAATAAAAATTATCTATAGAGTAGAAATACATGCCATTTTTATCTTTTTTACACGTTTTCTAATTTCCTACAATGAATGCATAAACAAATACGTTAAAGGCTTATTAACCCATACATGTGAAAACATAATTAAGCTAGAATACAACTGAAGGTTTCTTTTCCTAGAGGCAATGTTTATACCTACTTATTACTTCTGCAACCCCAACTTTCTCACTAGAGGCTGTGCAAAAACAAAATCAAAATACACAAATAAGATTGGCAGCCTTGGCAGAGTAGAAAGTAGAAACTAACACTAGAATTCAATTTGTCTTTTATGTTTCCATTCTCAACAAATGGTAATTTACATTGCTCACTGGCTCACTAGTGGCAAATACAGGTGGTTCTCCCCTGAGACTTTCATAAGTTTTCACAACAGAAACCAGAAATAATAGTCTCTTTCAACTCCTGTTTATCAGCAAAAAGTTGTCCCCTGAGCAATGTCCAGGATACTAAAAATCAAAATCTAGGGTAAGGGGAACGAGGACAACTTACCCAGTTAATAAGATGATCCCATCCCTAGAACAGGTATGCATATTTAATACAAACCACCTTTGGCCTTAGAAGAGAGAAGCTAAATGAGAAACCTATTCTGCACCTTCTCCCTTGCTGTTATCATCACTATCTCTATCTCTTAAAAAACAAGTCACCCCTGGGTAGCTCTTCAGTTTTAACACTTTTGCTGACAATATTCAGAAAAGAGAACAGGAAATTGCCTTGATCCACCACAAACTAGCAAACTCATATCTGCATGTTTGTAAAAGCACCTCAACTCCACAGATGACAAAAGAGAGTGATGTATATTTGACACAAGTAAGTTAACAGAATTATGCTCACTTTAGACCCAGCAGAGTCTTTTGATTTTACCTTTTCTTATTCTTTTATGTTCATAGTAACAAGATACCATGTTCTATAGCAATTGCTCCCAGTACTCCACATTGAATAAAAATTGACAACATGCCTTTAAAAATAATCATTTACTGGCCGGGCGCACTGGGTCACCCCTGTTATCCCAGCATTTTGGGAGGCCGAGGCAGGCAGATCACGAGGTCAGGAGATGGAGACCATCCTGGCTATCACGGAGAAACCTCGTCTCTACTAAAAAATACAAAACATTAGCCAGGCGTGGTGGCAGGCGCCTGTAGTCCCAGCTACTCGGGAGGCTGAGGCAGGAGAACGGCGTGAACCTGGGAGGTGGAGCTTGCAGTGAGCAAAGACAGTGCCCCTGCACTCCAGCCTGGGCGACAGAGCTAGACTCCATCTCAAACAAAAAAAAACAATAATAAGAATAATAATTTACCAAGAGCATTTTGAATAAATTTGCATTGAGACTAAATAAAACAATTGAAAACTTGTTATTTAAGTTTATTTGTAATTTATTTCCCTGCCTTAATTTATGTGAACAAATTACCAAACTACTTATAGTAATAAATAATGCCAGCATCCAATTACATTGGAATCTAAAAAATCAAGGCTACATTTTCATTCTCATAAAGAGAATAAAAATGTAAAATAATCACCATATTAAGATAAATTTCCTACACATAACTAAAAGTTGTTTTAATTCTATTCTTTTTCATTTATAACTATGATAACATTATTAACGTTTTCTGAATTTCAAAAGTCAGCTGCCAAATTAAAGTATTTGGGGAAAATTTAAAATTGTAACAAAAATATCAAAACAAATATACAGACTATATATTTTAAATATTAACCTACCTTACAGCACTTTTGCAATATTGCTAATGCCTAATAAAAATACAGATTTAATACTAATCAAAGATTTGATCTTTTTCAAGAACATTTCTCAATCATCAGAAGAAAATGGAAAACATTGCAGTAAAACTTCCTAGTTTTCAGAACGACTATACACCAAGATCATTCTGCAAAACAAAAGATTCTTCAATGGACAGAGTTGTCACCTGAAATACAGCAATTTGGCAGAGCACCTACAGTTTCTGTTTTTCTGAGGGAGAATGAATTGCTGACAAAGAGGGTAAAGGAGATGGTTTGCCAGTTGGTACTAAAAAAGAACTGAGCCACTCATTCACATAATCGACACGGAAAGCTCTCCATCACCAGGCCAACAAGAGTGGAAGTGGGGGCTGGCAGCCTAGCAACAAGCCCCTTCTTTTACCATCTTCTGTACAATCCCCTCAGACTTAACACTAACCTTTTATAACATCTCCTCTCTCTTTTCTCCCTCAAGGCTGCCATCCCATGATGTTCATTCTAACCATATTTCACCTACATGTAAATGGAGAGACCATGTTATCTACCCACCATTAATGAAGCAAAAAGCAACAAATTGTCCCCCATCTTATGCTCCTTCAGAAATACCTTCTAAACAAAGGGGCAAGGAAGAGATAAGAGATACTTAAGACAGTAACAAATGCTTAGACTTCTGCTATGAAAATAAATAGGCTTTCTTTATAATAAAGGGAATGAAAATACTTATCACTGGATTAAAAAAGAAGGGAGAATGTATGTGTGAACCCATCTGGGAGCTACTATGTGCCAAGCACTACGATAATCTTAATTAATCTTTATACAGTATCTCCATGAAATAGACACTGTTATAATTCCCTTTGTACAGATATGAGATAACTAAGGTCAGGATAAGTGTTTTCCCAAAGCTAACAAAACTAGTACTTGAAAAAGGTGAATTATGAAACTAGATGATCTGATTTCACAGCCCATACTCTTAGCATTATGCTATACTAGATACACGTATTCTGAAAAAGGAAATATACTCCTTAACTTTTTGTATGTAAGTAAAAGTAAAAGTAGAAAGATAGGTATATCCCAGATGTCTCCTTATTCTGTCATATCAGAGTATAAGATAGTTGTTTTGTCTTTCAATGCTTTTAAAGTTGAAGGCTACGTAAATGTTAAGAACACTGAGTCTGGTTTAAATTCCACCTGAGCCTTAACCATGTGCCTAAGAATTTGTTACCTAATCTCTAAACCTGTTTTCTTCTCTGCAAATAGGAACAACTATAGCTACTTCAACTTTTCATTAAAATGGGGTTCCATATGTGTTAATATTTTTAAAAATTCAAGAAGTTTATTTTTTAAGTATACTCAGTCAAATGCAATTGTTGCCACCACCTAAACAACAAATCTGGGATTACAGGTGAACATACTTCTATTCAGAAAAATTAAGTTTATTTTAAAAGTGCCTAAATACTGCTATATCATGTACTTGAGAATGTATCTAAAAAACACTGCTACTTAAACACTTGTTCTACTAATGACAGAAGACTTTTTAGGAAGTCAGTATGTCAGTTATCCAATCTGTTAATAACTGAGACTGGATTATGTATCCAGATCTTTGTTCAACACTATAAAGGATATAAACAAGGAAAATACATGCTCTCTTAACTTCAGAAGTTTGTAATATTGTTAAGGCAAAGTTATCATGCATGAAAGTTACATAAAAAATAAAGACTTCTGTTTTATGATTCATGAGAGTAACAAACATTCAATGAATGAAAAAGATGAGTATAAACTGGAAAATAATAATGTGATGAGGCTCTGAGCTAGCCCTGAAGAGCAGTTAAGATTGAGACTAGTAAAGAGAAGTGAAAGAGTAATTCTGGATGGAAGGTAAATATGTAAAGACAAAGTGACAAAAACAAGCATAACTTGTACAAGGGACAGTGAAGAGATAAATCTAACTATGGAGACTATAACAAATAAATTTCATTGGAAAGGGCACATAGTTTATGAAAAGCTCAGCAATTTAGACAACCACTAAAGCAAGGTTCTTAAAACAAATCTTTAAACAATATTTAAATACATAGTCATGTTTAATTAGAGATATTCACAGTCCAAAAAATGTTACATATTTCAAAAAATTTTACTTTTGAGAAAACTACAATATTTGTGGCTCTACAGTTTTTCAAAAAGAGACTTAACTGTTAGAGATAAATACTGAAATATTTACAGAGAAAGTGATAACATTCCAGGATTTGCTCTGCTTCAAAAGAATGAGAAGGGATAAAGTGGGTGGTCGTAGATTGATGATTTTTTTTTTCTTTTTTTTTTTAATGAGACAAGAGTTTCACTCTTGATGCCCAGGCTCGAGTGCAATGACATGAGCTCAGCTCACTGCAACCTCCGCCTCCCAGGTTCAAGCGATTCTCCTGCCTCAGCCTCCCGAGTGGCTGGGATTACAGGCATGCACAACCAGCCCGGCTAATTTTGTATTTTTAGTAGACACAGGGTTTTTCCATGTGGGTCAGGCTGGTCTTGAACTTCTGACCTCAGGTGATCTGCCTGCCTCGGCCTCCCAAAGTTCTGGGATTACAGGCGTGAGCCACCGCACCCAGCAGGTTGATAATTACTGAAGCTTAAGGCTAAATAGAGGGAAGCCTGTTATACTATTCTGGTTACCACTTTTTGAGATGCTTAACATTTTCCATTACAATTTTTTTTTAATCTACCAAGTTAGAATATTGTTGGGAAAAGGATCAAGTCATATAACTATATTCTAATATTTCCACAAATGTATTTGCTACAATCACTTATGATACAAGACTGACAGAATGAATCAGACTATTACTGTCTACTAATCAAAGCTTTACAAAGAATTAATTCAAAAAACCCTGCTGGCTTAAGAGAAGCCTTTGTAACTGCTATACATTTTAAATCAAAATAACTTTGCCATGTTTATATTTTTACTTTTTTTAATTATAAAAAATTCTGGTTGAGATACTACTACAAATTAAACACAAACCAAATGAATTATTAAAAGAAATTAGTGCCAGTCCTAAAACCACTTGGCTTTGTGGTTTCAGATATTGAAAGGTAAATTTTCAAGCAATGACAACATTAACAACACATGCTGGCATGCATCCCAACAGTAGTTAATATCAGCAACACATGGCATACAACTCTCCACCCAGAAGAAAGAAATCAGGGGCTAATTCTATTTTTATTTCTTCCTGTTATCCACAAGCAGGTGGCAACATAACACTAGCTTCAATAAAGCAGACGAAGTTACCTTTCTCAAAATAGATGACCACTGCAATAAAGCCCCAACTCGTGCACAGGAAAAATTAATTTGCTTTTACCCTAGCTAAAAGATATTTTATGTAAAATCAACTGCAATTATTGAGTGTGCATTTCTTGAAGTTCACCAATAACAACATTCATTAAGCCCAGCACTGTGCTACATACGTTATCTCATTTCACTCTCAATGCAACCTTATTTGACAGATTAAAAAAACAGGCTTAGAAAGGTAAAGTTCCTTGGGAAAAGTCCAACTAAATGTGTTGGAGAGACAGTATCTGAACCTACATCAGCCCGATGTCAAAGCCCATAACTACCTCACTATATTGCCTCCCATAAAATCAAATCAGTCTATGATCAATGATGTATATTATGGACATAAAGATGCTCATATAACCTAACTGAAATTTAGAGTAAGCATCAACTCTTAAAGAAGATTTATAGGAGTGATTATCTTTTTAATAAACTTCTAATTCCATAAGATATACTCTATAAATAGAAGACTAAGTGATCTTCACTTCTCTTTATATTACTGCATTTCCCATATTTTCCATAATCCACTTTATAATGAAAATTCCTTTAATCAATAAGTCAATTTCAGTTTCAAATGGATTTTTCTATGTTGAATGAGATCCTCCAAGTTTTGCTAAATTTATTAGCAATGAGTTTCCTATGGAGCTTGAAAGAAATAAATTGTTATTTAATTATCTACAAAATTACACAACAGGAAATTAAAGTACTGCTATCAAATGTTAAAGCCAACAATCTACTATGGAGCAAAACGTTTACTGTTATAGAACCAGAGGTCTTCAGAACAAACACCGATCAGGCCTCAACACTTCCAAGTAGTGAATGAGAACTTACAATACCATTTGGCTGTCTCAGTCAGTTCTCCGATGTCTGATTTTAGTGACGGGTAAAAGCCATTAATTCTGAAAGTCATTCTTTTGCATGTATCTGTCCATCTCCTCCTTCCTCTCACATACCCTCTTACTGCAAGTTGACATGGACCACTTAGCATCTGACATTTTCTCTCCTGGCTCTAGTCCCTTCATACTTTCATTCTACATAACTGGTGTAATATACAACATTCAAGAGAATTGCAACAATAAAAGCCTGGCAAGTTATTTTGCAGTGTACCCTGGCACGCAAACATAAGTGATTAAAATGTTTTGCTGCTGTCACTAACACCCTTTTTATAAGCAGTTATCAATATAGCACAAATTGCTACTCAACTCACCTAAACCTCACCCAAACAAAGAGAAAATGAATTAAGTAACAAAAATGCCTATATGAAAGCTTCCTTGAGGTATTTAAAACAGGAAA
The DNA here is from genome assembly GCF_000951045.1 of Mandrillus leucophaeus. Lineage (NCBI taxonomy): Eukaryota > Metazoa > Chordata > Mammalia > Primates > Cercopithecidae > Mandrillus > Mandrillus leucophaeus. The sequence goes on from NW_012101465.1 coordinate 4,814,143, forward strand.
GGGGGAACAGACCGTCAAAAGTCCAGAAAAATGTAACATTTTTTACTTTTCTCCGAAATACCTAGATTTTCTGTATAGGAAATGACCCTGGTCTGAACTCCACGCTGAGCAAGTGAAACGCCGGTGAATTATCGATCTGTCGTGGGAATCCGGTCTCCCTTCCTCCTTCCGCTGCAGCTACTTCTACTTCCCAGCAGGAACTGAGCGTCGAAATCCTTTAACACCAAGACTAAGCACTTCAGTTACCTCTCCGGGACACCCATTCAGCCCCCACCCCGTTACACCTGCGATGCTGACGTAGGCAAGCACTTCTTTTAATAATCTCACCCTGACAGAGTGAAGACCTACAGTATTAACTGCTGTGAAAGTCATCCCAACTGCGCTCTCAACTGAATGAGACTTTCCAAATCGAAGTGCAAGTTGCTGTAGAAGCCCCAGTGCATTCTTCTTTGAGAGATTAAAGCCCCAGAAAGGGCTGCATTTAAAATACACACACACCCCTTTCCCAGGGTTTTCTTAAACTACATTTGGAGAAAATGCTGCCCCACACAGACACACTTGCATTATCACCTTCCCCACCATTTCAGGCCCGGCTGCCCCGGAAGAGTCTGGTTAAAAGGAAAAGAGAGGAAGCGGGGGCTGTGTGTTACGTTCGCGATTTTGTCCCCCCAGAGTTTCAAGTACACATTACGCTCTGGCAGTCAGGGCTTCCAGAGAGGCACAAAGAAAAAAGAAAGAAAAGGCGCGGGGAGCCGGCTGGAGGATTCTGCAAGCACAGGCCCCGATGGAGCGCCCGTTCCGTAGATGGGATTTCCCTCCCTTTCCCCTCCCCCGCCCGTTCGGACCCGCGGAATTCCGCCCCCGCCGCGAGCCCGGAACAATGCAGCCGCCCATCCCGGGGACCCGTCACTTACCACCCAGGTCAGTGCACCGTTGCCGCCGCCCACGCCGGC
>NW_012101465.1:4815145-4815981 GCF_000951045.1 Mandrillus leucophaeus
GGGTTTTCACCATGTTGGCCACCCTGGTCTCAAACTCCTGACCTCAAGTGATCTGCCCGTCTTGGCCTCCCAAAATGCTGGGATTACAGGCATGAGCCACCGCACCTGGCCTAGGTTCAGATTTTGAAATGAATAAAACAATATATTCAAAACTCAAATAGATTAATAAAAACAATGTTCTTTTCACTTGCCTCTTATGTGAGGCATTGAGTCCTTTTGTCTTCTCAGTATGAAAAAAACCCTTTAATGAGTGTTATTAGTTTTAAGAAAATATTGACTTACCCAGAAGAATTGCAAATAAGAATTGCTGAATATACATGAAAATCAACATTTTTAAGCAGAGATTTGTGATGAGTGGAAGACGGAATCTAGATTAAAAGTATCTCGGCTTCTAAAGAATTGTTCTTTTTAACTGTGCAGCAGACTTAGCATATCTTTATGATAAAATTGATTGTACCAACTTGAGCATAGCTTTCTTTTCTGGGGTAATGTAAAGTAATTTTCAAGTAGGGGTGGATTACCTGAGGTCAGGAGTTCCAGACCAGCCTGACCAACATCGTGAAACCCCGTCTCTACTAAAAGTACAAAAATTACCTGGGTGTGGTGGCACGTGCCTATAATTCCAGCTACTGGGGAGGCAGAGACAGGAGAATCGCTTGAACCCAGGAGGCGGAGGTTGCAGTGAGCTGAGATCGTGCCACTGCACTCCAGCCTTAGCGACAGAGCGAGACTCCATCTCAAAAAAAAAAAAAAAAAAAACCTTCTATATCAGATTTGCCTAGTTTTAGATACTACTTTATATGTATATATTACATATAATGACTTAATTTCTACCC
>NW_012101465.1:4819456-4821602 GCF_000951045.1 Mandrillus leucophaeus
GGCCGGGGAGCCGGAGGCGCTCGGACGTGGCGAGGACGCAGAGGTGCCTTGTCCTTCTCACACTCCGCGAAGGCCAGCCGCTCGAGTCGCCAGAGTAGTCGTCTCGGTCGCCGCCGCTGCTTCACAGGCCACCTTAGTCAGCCTCCCTGCAGCCCCGGTTTCCTCACACACACACACCGAGAGGGACAATAAACAGAGCCGCCGCCGCCGCCACGGTCACCTCCCTCTTGTCCGGCATAACACCGCACACACACATTTGCACACCGGGGAGAGAGGGAGGGCGCGGCGGCCGCCCCCGCTGTCAGTCAGCGCCATGCCGTCCAATCGGGGCCTTGTCGCCACAGCCTCTCGACCAATCCCAAAATTCCAAGCCCCCTGGAGGGGCGGGACCCGAGGGGAAAACGTCATTGCGGGTAGCAACCGAAAGGAAGACTTGGGGTTTTTGTTTGTGTGTGTGTCTGTGGGTTTTCCATTTGAAGGGAGAGCAGGGGCTGCTGTCAAGGGTCAATTGAGGGCGGCAAAGGGAAAGGGTCGAATTGGCCTCAGGTCGATTGTAATCCTCCAAGCGTGCTGTTTACTCTGAGATCTAACCGGGAAGCCGAAGCGTTTCTTTGCCTGGGGCCTCTAAGGATGAGGATGGGGGCGGGGGTGGGAGTGGGCGTGGGGGTGGCAGGAAGCAGCCGGGGGCCGTCCCGAAGGGAAATTATTTTTAAAGAGCGGTTGTAAACCGCAGGCAAGACGTTGTAGACCACTGGTGCAAGCAGGCCCCGTGACCCGGTCTCCCCAAGGGCCTAAGTGGACGCTGCTGTCAAAAAAAAATCATCTCAGACCTTCTCCATCTCCTTCCTCCCTCTCCTCCCCTCACCCCAAAAGAGGATATAGTCAGTCTCAAGAAAACTACACATGAAAAGCTTAAATGATAAGGGACACACAGAGAACGTTCTAGGGAATGAATGCAGGGTGGGTTGAGTATTCTATTTCTACTCTTTGTTGACCTTTCTTCTCTGAACAATGCGGAGATGTCACTGTCACTTTTCTCATGTGTCCAGAACTGTGCCCCCTGCCTCTAAGAGGGCAGGCTTAATTTTTAAAACCGCTTTCAGTGGAATTTTCAAATGCACAGTAAGGAATAATTTCATTCACATTAAAGCTTTCTAAGAATGAAAATTACCGATACAGCAACACCACAGTCTTTGGCAGATGGAAGATGGCTTTACTTCTTCCTGTTTTTCAGTGTAATTCCACTCAAGTATTTATTGGGCGCACACTCTGCCACGCTGTGCCAGGCTCTGCGATGGGTTCAAAATAAAAACAGGGCCCCTGATTTCAAACCATTTATAACCTGGCTTGTGAGACAGACTAAAAAGGAGCCAACGATCACCAAAATGAGAACTTGAAGGCATGAAATGCCACCAAAGAGTTGTGATGAGAGCTTTTTTAAAGATGGAAACAGTATTACTGTTTTTTGAAGAGGTGTTTTTGTGAACTTCCAACTGTGCATTTCCTCTCAAGGGAAAACAAAAATGTCCCGGGTCACATCTTTAAACTGCGTTCTGAGTCTAGAGGTGGAGAACTCTGAAACATGGAAATAATTTAAACACAGTTTTTTTAAATTAGCTCTCTGATGGCCATGTAACTTTGCCATACGAGGGACTTCAGAACAGTGAAGTCTTTCTTTACCTTGAACTTGGGGTGCAAACTTTTCTGAACCTGACCAAGTACCGATAGCCTTGTTATTTAACTTCCCTGAGCCTCAGTTTCGTGCTTGTTAAAATGATCTTGTGTTCTTACTGTGAGTTCGCATCTCCAAGTACACATGTATTTTGTTTGAAAAGGGGTCAATGTTAAAGGCAATGAGTTTTTTTTATGAAGAGTATTAGGTAGAAGCTAAGCTATAAAATATATAGCTGTCTCCTTTTTTAAACTTAAGTTTTCGAAGCTCTTTATCTTCAGTTTTTTGTTGTTATTGTTTTTAGAGACAGAGTCTTGCTCTGTCACCCAGGTGGGAGTGCAGTGGCACAATCTTGGCTCACTGCACCCTCCGCCTCCCAGGTTCAAGCGATTCTCCTGCCTCAGCCTACCAGGTAGCTGGGATTACAGGCGCCCGCCACCATGTCCAGCTAATTTTTGTGCTTTTACTAGAGAC
>NW_012101465.1:4822237-4834159 GCF_000951045.1 Mandrillus leucophaeus
AAAAAAAAAAAAAAAAAACCTTCTATATCAGATTTGCCTAGTTTTAGATACTACTTTATATGTATATATTACATATAATGACTTAATTTCTACCCCATAGCAAGCACTGACCAAAAGGAAAAACTAGAAATTAGTCATTTCTATAGACTGTATAAAGGTCTTTATTTAGTCAAGATTTCTGAGTAGCTTCCATAGGAGCTTATCCTAACTACTTCAGAATTTCTATTTTTAGAAATGAAAAAAAAAATTAAATTCCTGCTGTGTTAGGTACTCAGGACCTGGGAATTTAAAAAGGTGATGAAGAGGCATTTTTTGCCTTAAGTCCACACTCGAATTATATAGTTTCGAGCTAATCATTTAATTGAAAAGCAATTTTATATTTATTCATTTGCTGTTTAATAAACAATTTACCTCACTTTAGGAGGCCGAGACAGGCAGATCACCTGAGGTCAGAAATTCAAGACCAGACTGGCCAAGATGGTGAGACCCCATCTCTACTAAAAATATAAAAATTAGCTGGGCATGTGCCTGTAATCCCAGCTGCTCGGGAGGCTGAGGCAGGAGAATTGCTTGAACCCGGAAGGTGGAGCTTGCAGTGCACCAAGACCACGCCACTGCACTCCAACCTAGGCGACAGAGCAAGACTATCTCAAAAGTATATATATACATAAAAAATAAAAATAAACAATTTACCTGATAAGCCACACCTATCATCGTACTTTATACACAGTAGGTAATTTACTAAGTAAATTATCTAAGAAAATAGCAACTCAAAACCATACTTCTAGGTATCTGCCAAAGCTTCAATAGTTTCCACTTAAATGTTGTGTATCGTTCCAACATTGAGATTCAGTTGGGAGGAGGAGGACAAATCTTTAACCTCAGGAGCATTTAAAGAAGCTAACATTTGAATTCAAAATTCAATGTCTATAATTTTACCTCTCCCTTCTCATTGCATTAATTGTGTGGATCCTTACAATATACAAAGTTGCTGGGCTAAGAATAAGAAAAATTGTTAATGTCTGGCCTATCGTAGACTCAGTGATTGCCTACTTAATGACTATTGTATGTTTAAATGTAATTTAGTTTCTTACAGTTCTTTAGAAGTGAGCTCAAGGAAGAAAAGTTACCATCAATGTGGCATTTTGGTTTTCAGTATTTCTCTAGTAAATATTATAGATTATTAACTCTGCTTCTTTGAACTATTTAATTGCTCCAAATATTTTATAAGTATATTTTTACTTTTAAAGTGGTATTTAAGCACCAAAAGTGACAAGTGTTTGTGGATGACTGAAGATATCAATGATCATATTCCTAAGTATTATTACTACTAGGAAGACAGATAGCAGGTAAAGTTCTTCAATTTCTACCTGCAGTAACTACAGGATACACTATTTGTTTTGATTTTTTGTTTTGCAGGAGTTTGTTTTGACTGGTTTTGGTCAAGTAAGCTACACTGATCTGGTGACATTCTAATTATACAGATAGAAGGGACACTTTCACTTATATGATATAGCTCAATAATATTTCAGGGTTCTCAGTAATTCAGGGTTCTCAATAATAATTCAGGGTTTTCATACAATGTGGAGAATAAAATTAGCATGTGTCTTAAGAAAGTTGCTCTTGGCCTTTGTAACAAAGTCTAATAATTGGATGGACTTTCAAAGATGCATCTTGTTTTGAGAAAATTCTACTTTGGGGGACATTAGATGTTATCATGCACCTGCCCTTCACCAACAAGATACACAGTCTATCATGTGTATTAGTAAGTTGTATTTGAAGTTTCTGGTTGCCCACAGTCATCTGATATGTTACTTCATAGGTTTATAAGACTCATACCTTAAAAAATGAGATAGCAGTGGTTTTCCCACCACAACTGTTTTCATTTCAGAAGAGTAAGGAATGGCCGGGCACAGTGGCATTTGTCTGTAATTCCAGCATTTTGGGAGGAACAAAACAATAAAGGTACCTGCAAGTTATGTAAGGTAGGAATTAAAAATAAAAAATTTGAAGATACCATCTTTTAGTATGCTGATTAATAAAAAATAGCAAACTATTTGTTTCTAAAGAATTAAGAGGTCAGCCCTGATGTCATATATAACTAGTATCTTTATCTATCAGCTTTCCTCTTTGAGATGACTGTCAAAATGTGGAAAGATCCAGAAGAAGGCTGAAGAATGCAGACTCTTTCAGGAGTAAAGAGGAACTCTTTAAGGAATATATTTCTGTTTTAAATGTTGTTTGGGAAAAGTAAACGAGTAAGACTAGACCGTTCAATGAAGGGTATACCACATAGTGCCAGCTAGTCAAAGAAAGTGCCTGGCATATAGTTGGTGTTCAATAAATAATTGCTTTAAAAAAGGATTTGAGGTGTTATCAAGAAGCCTCCATCAGAAAAATTTCATGCACCATACATGGTGGTGCTGAAACTTGGCCATTTGAGATTCATTATTCAGCATCCTTGAGTCTTTTATGTTTTCAAGTATTATTGGTTGACTACCAGCAAGAATAAAATACCTTAAACTTTAATCTGTTAACTTTATCGGTTAACAGATTAAGAATTGGCGAAAGCATTATGTCTCTGTAGTAGTGAGAAACAGGATGGTGTGAAGAGGGAAGGAAGAAATTATTGGTACCAAAAGAATTGAGGGAGAGGGGAGGGGAGATGGAGAACAAAAGCATCAAATTGTGTGAAACTGAGTGGAGAAAAGAAACATCTTCGGGTCTGAAAGTAGATCAGCTGTAGCCTTGCCAGTGCATATACTTTATTTCATTAAGAAGCCTCACTTACTGAGAACCCTGGTGTCAATTTGTTACAGTACTAGTCAGGTCCTTTCACACATAGAAGCTTAATTAACTTTCAATAACCCTAAGAGAGGTAGTAGTATCATCCTTATTTCAGTCAAGAAAATTAAAGCTCAGAGAAGGTCACAGAGCGGCCAGATGCAGTGGCTCATGCCTGTAATCCCAGCACTTTGGGAGGCTGAGGTGTCCGGATCACTCAAGACCAGGCTGGCCAACATGGTGAAACCCCATCTCTACTAACAAATACTAACTACTCGGGAGGCTGAGGCAAGAGAATTGCTTGAACCCAGGAGGCAGAGGTTGCAGTGAGCCGAGATTGTGCCACTGCACTCTAGCCTGGGCAACAGAGCTAGACTCTATCTCAAAAAAAAAAAAAAAGAAAAAAGAAAAAAAAAGAAAAGTCACAGAGCTGAGTAAGTAGTGAAACTGAAAATCAAGCTCAAGTCTCTTACTCCAAACCACACCCTTTTGTCATACTGCCAAGTTGGCTAACATACTTGGCAATATAGCATATTTGGCAACGTGTTAAAAAGCTGGCAACACTGGTGAATAATTCTAGCCATTGGCCCTCAGTAGAATTGTATTGCTGAACTATGGTGATAAAGATAAATGTCTATCATTTGCATGACTGACTAGATGTTTTCTTTGAAACCAGTCTGAATCTACTTTGTCTTACCTTGTTCAAAAAACAAAGCAAATTGCTTTTTGAAATCCAAAGGGTCAAAGAGAACCCAAAGCTCAAGGTCCTGTGAATCTTGTGATACCTCAGCACCTCTGCAATTTTTTTTTTTTTTTTTTGGAGACAGAGTCATGCTCTGTCACCCAAGCTGGAGTGCAATGGTGCCATCTAGGCTCACTGCAACCTCCACCTCCCAGGTTCAAGCAGTACTCCTGCCTCAGCCTCCCGAGTAGCTGGAACTACAGGTGCATGCCGCCATACCTGGTTAATTTTTTGTATTTTAGTAGAGACAGGTTTCACCGTGTTGCCCAGGCTGGTCTCGAACTCCTGAGCTCAGGCAATCCGCCCACCTCGGCCTCCCAAAGCGCTAGGATTACAGGCATGAGCCACCACACCCGGCCTGCAATTTTAAACTTTATAATCCACATCCAGTGTCCTCATCGTAGAAGATATTCAAATAGCTAACATTCAAATGCAGAGGGAAAAATACGGATGTACTATGGGATTCCACTCTTGGATTCACATTTTGGATAATTTCGAATTCACAATAGAAGATACTAAAGATATCTTCAATTCAGAAGACACTGAAAACAGCATACAAATTTCTCAAAGTGTTTAGTTTTACAGGGAAGACTTATTTGTGAACACTCCATCTATTACGTGAATTATTTGCCTTTTTGTAATCTATTTTTATGTGTTATATGTTTGCTTCTTCCATTCCAGCATTTAGTAAATCTTGTTTCTCAGTATACTAGAACTTTGAGGTATAAATAAGTATTTTGGAAATTATAAGTTTCAGAAACCATACACACTACTGTACAGTACCCATGCACAAGGAATTCACAAAACTCACTAGCATTTAGAAAGCCTCTGAGCAGTCCTGCAGTAAGCAAGTCAAACTTATTTAGTCTTGATACTCTTTTCAGGAATATCTATTAACATCCTTGGAACTCACGTTTTAATGTAAAGACTTTGGGAACTACTGCCACTTTTTATTTTTGTTATTAGAACATGCTGGCTGGGCACAGTGGCTCACACCTGTAATCCCAGCACTTCAGGAGGCTGAGGTGGGTGAATCACTTGAGGTCAGGACTTTAAGACCTGCCTGGCCAACAGGGAGAAACCCCGTCTCTACTAAAAATACAAAAATTAGCCGGGCGTGGTGGCAGGCACCTGTAATCCCAGCTACTCAGGAGGCTAAGGCACGAAAATTGCTTGAACCTGGGAGGTGGAGGTTGCAGTGAGCTGAGATTGCACCACTGCACTTCCGCCTGGGTGACAGAGCAAAACTCTGTCTCAAATAAATAAATAAATAAATAAATAAATAAATAAATAAATAAAATAACATGTTAATTTATGTGTTTAGAAACTATATCTCTGGTTGAAAGAAAAAGCAAAGAACAAATTGACCCACAATTCTGCCATTCAAGTAATTACTGTTAACAGTTTGGTGAATATCTTTCTACTCCTTTTGCAAATGCTCAAAAGCTTTTACTTTAAAAAAAAAAAAAAGTAGGCTCTAATAAGTCATTTAAAATAAAAAAAGAATGCTATCCCATTAGAATAGCAAACATTTAAAAGACTGACCATACCGAATGTTAGCGAGAACGTGGAGCAACACAGACTCTCATATACTGTTAGTATTATGGAGCTTACCACTGGACACCACTTTGGAAGACTGTTTCTCAGAATCTACTAAACCACTTTGGATAACTGTCTCTCCGTATATGCTAAAGCTAAACATTTACGTATCTTATGAATCAGAAATTTAACTCGTAGTGTTATGGGATCCTTGGGGTGTCGCTTCACCAGCCGGAAACCTCTGTGGTCAGTGGTGCCTTTGCCCGAGTTTTGCTCTGGCCCACTGGGCTCATTCTGCCCACTTGACCTGGCAGATTGCGCCCAGCTCACACTACTGGCCTGGATCTTATGTGTGCCAAGGGTGAGCCAGGCATGGAGTGGCAGGGGGTGTACAAGCAAGCATGGGGTCTGGCCACTGCACACAGCCAGGCATGCTGGCTGTGACGGAGCAGTCCGCTCCCAGGCACCGGCACAGGTGCTGGCTCCCTGCGAGGCTGCAGCTGGACCAGGCCTACCACAAGCAGCTTCCATGACTGGCACCAGGGAACACAGTGGTGCCCAGAAACTTGAAAACACCAGGCAGAGCCCTAAAGAGAGTATCACAGCCCTGGCTTGGGGAGCTCCTGGCTTGAGGAGGTCTGGGGTCCCTGAAGGGCCACAGCTCTTGTCCTCCTCTCTTCTCTCCTTGTTGCTCACAAAGTGGCAAGCAAGGAGCATGTTTCAGCCCTCTTTGTGTTATAGCTCTTTTAGCCCCCCATTTGACAGGTCCCAGGTTCTTTTCCAACATCCAGGAAGAATGAGGTATGCAGACAAGTGGAAGGTGAGCAAGGTGAAGAGGAGCCTTAATGAGTGACAGAACAACTCAGAAGAGACTTGCAGTGGGTAGCTCCTCCCTGTAGCCAGCATGTCCCGGTGAGTGGTCAGCTCTTAGAGATGATAGCTCCTCTCTGCAGGCAGGTTGTCCCAACTGAGTGTTCAGCTCTCAGCAGAGAGGGTAGCTCTTCTCTGCAGCTGGTGGTCCCATTGTCTCTTCAGCTCTTAGCAGAGAGGGTGACGCCTTTCTGCAGCTGGTCATCCCATTATCTCTTTGGGTCCAGCCTGAGTATGAGGCTTTTATGGGCATTAGGTCCTCTGGTCCGCAGGATCAGCAGCTCAGCCCCCAGGCTCCAGGTCTTCCCTGGCTTGAAGGTGGGGCTTCACCAGGGACCCACTCATTTCCACTAAGTAGCCTGTCTGCCTCCTGCTGCTATTCAGGGCGCCAAGGCTGATCGTGCTGAAGTGGCGCCTTCAGGCCAGCACCAAGCCACCCTCAGCACCCCCTTGCCTCCCTCCCATGCTTACTGGCACCCAAAGTCCAGAGGGGGCCGAGGCTTCAGGACACTGGCACATCAGCGCTGCCTTCAGCATGCACACACCCAGTCAGGCTGCAACAGTACCCAGGCTTAGCCTCAACTTTTCTCTGTGATCAGAGCAGGTGCCAAAAGTGGGGAGAAGCCAGAGAGTAGGAGCAGGCACTTCCGAGCCTGGGGAGTGTAAACGGAGGGCCTTCCTGGGTCCCTGAGAGTGCAGGGATCCCTGAGTCTACAGCCACGGCTTGGGTGGCTGCAGCTGTGCCTGGGAGGGCAGGGCTTCTGCCTGCTTCTGGTTCCCAGGAGCACAGGGGTTCCCAGGTTGCAGTCACAACTTGGGCAGCTGCGGCTGTGCCTGATGAGCTCCCTCACCACTAACTTGGAAGGGGCAAGTCTCCCACTTGTCCATGGTTCCCGCGGGCTCCATGGAGTGCACGGCCCTGGCCACGTTTTCCCCGCAGCAACAGCAGGTGAGGTGCAGGTGATGCCACGCCCTGGCCAGCCGCACATAAACAAATCTGATGCTCTCAGGGCTGACCCCAAAAGTCCTGGCTGTGCCTTCAGCCGGGTGCTTGAGGGCTCCCAAGACACGGCAAGGAGTGAGGTTGAGGCTGCAGCAGAGACTCCAGGCCTGGAGTGGGTCCTGCCCAGCCATGCGAGGGTGGGGGTGGTATAGTCAGCTGCCTTGGGGGTGTGGGGCGCAGGGATCCCATCACTGCCACTGCTGCTCCTGCAGCCGCTCCTGCTGCCACCACCTGCACCTCCCCACTGGGGCCAGCATGATGGCAATGGCCACTCCAGATGGCCCACTGCTGCCATCAATAGATACATACAAATAGAAATGCATACTTATGTACCAAGACACACACAAGAACATATATAGCAACACTTCATGGCAGCCCCAAACTAGAAACAATCCAAATATCCATCAGTGATAGAACGGCTATATTGTATGTATGTACAATGGAATATTGGTCAGCAATAAAAATAAGTGATCTACCGCTACACTTAACATGTATGAGTCTCATAAATATCAACCTAAAGTCAAACCTAAAGTCAATCATATAGACACACTATATGATTCCCTTCATATAAAATTTTATTATTATTATTTTTTTTTTGAGAGAGTTTTTGCTCTGTTGCCCAGGCTGGAGTGCAATAGCGTGATCTTGGCTCACTGCAACCCCTGCCTCCTGGGTTCAAGTGATTCCCCTGCCTCAGTCTCCCAAATAGCTGCAATTACAGGCACCCATCACCATGCCCAGCTAATTTTTGTATTTTTAGTAGAGACAAGGTTTCACCATGTTGACCAGGCTAGTCTCAAACTCTTGACCTCAGGTGATCCACCTGCCTTGGCCTCCCACAGCACTAGGATTACAGGCATGAGCTACCATGGCCAGTATTTTCATATAAAATTTTAAAACAGATAAAACTAATCTATAATATTATAAGTCAAGATGTAGTTACCTGTGGGAGACAGACTCTGGGTGCTAATAATTTTTATTTGCTGAATTGGGTGGTGAATATATATTTTGAGAATTCCCTCAGCTATACACTTTCGAATTTTACACTTTTCATTATTTTAGTAAAAAGTTTACCCCAAAAATGCTGTATTTCCAACACTTGACAAAAATAAGAGTGTACAGAAAAACAAGATCATTAATGCCTCTGTGTGGATCAGTGATTCAGAAGATTCACGCTCTGGATATGAAGTGGTAGGAACACTCTTAACCAGTGTTTTTCACTTTTGTCTTCCTTTTGATGTGTGCACAAAATGATATAAAATGAAATAGTTCGTTCAGTAAGCACAAAAGAAAACTCATATGTGATGGAAAAATGGATATTATCCCATCCGAAGCTATGCAAATTCATTAATGAAATCTTATAATTACCATGTTTACCTGTAAACCTTTACCTCCAAAACTCAATTTTTAGAAGAAAAAATTATATAGAATTTTTATGACAAACGATAACATTTATTGGCTCCTATTATATGGGCACTGTGTTAACATATTGCTTGCATTATCTACTTTAATATTCAGAAGAGCTGTATGAAATATGAATTTATTTCTAAAATTTTTCAAAATTATAAATATAATACCTTCTGGTTGAAAAAACACAATAAAAAAAGTATGTCCAGTAAAACTTGCAAACACTCCTTTAAAATCTGCTTTCCTTATAGATGTCTCTGGTTAACAAGTAGGTATGTTTCCTTCCAAATCCTTTATATGTATGTGGAAACACACACACGCACACAGAAAAGAGGTGAGTAATTAATGGGACCATATTATAAATACTGCTCTGTGAGTTGCTTTAATTATTTTAACTGGCTATCCTTGAAATCTTTCTATGGCTGCATGTAGATTGCTCTCATTCTTATAATAATTGCAGTGATTAGTTTATCATTTTACTTTAAAAGGGATTTCTCGAGCTCACTATGAACAGGCTCTCAACTAAGAACACTATCGACTTTTTGGATTGGGTAATTTTTTAAAGACCTATCCTATGTATTGTGGGATGTCCACCAGCATTCCTGGTCTCTACCCACTAGAAACCAGTAACATATCACCACTACTAGCACCATCCCCATTGTGACAAACAAAAATGTCTCCAGACATTTTGTCCTTTGAAAAACAAAAGCCTTTTCTCGCACCACCATCAAGAACCACTGTTGTAGAAGGATATGTATGTTGTTATTTTCAACAATATAAAAGGGATTTGATGAACATCTTGGTATTATTTATTATAAACCGCATATTACAGATGAGAAAACTGAGGCTAGAAAGGTTGATCAGTCCAAAGTCCCACTGCTATAAGTGGTAGAAATGAGATTTGAACCCAGTTCTGTCTCCTCCAGAGTAGTGAGTTTAATCTCCTTTCCAATTCTCTAATTTTACTACCCAGCGGGTGTAGAGACCACTCTAAAGGTGATAGTAAGAACAGTAAATATCAGTACTTGAGGGTAAGAACAAATGTTAAAATATCTTAGCTCTGACAAACATCCCTTAGCTTCTGACCCAGCTAAGAGTTAAAACTTTTCTGCTTTCTAAAAGTACCCATAGCAGAACAAGTCCTTTGTAATAAACATTTAAGTAAATAGAAAACTCCAAAATTTCCAAACAGAAAGCTAATGTAGTATCACCACAGTTAATATGTTTAACCATGACGAAGTGCCCTGAGTGCTAACCCAGTTTATAGTGATAACAGGTCCAAGGTCAGCGTTGGAGAGGCTCATGGGCCAGGCAGCTTTGCTATCATCTTCATCATTAATAAATACAGATGTGTATCAAGCTCCTATTCCACACAGTAGCACACCATTAGTTCCTCATACTCCAGTTGCTGGGCAAACAAGGCAAACAACAGAAGGAGAGTGAAACAAAAGTCAAAATAACAATGCTGTTAATATTGATTACTTGCTATGCACCAGGTAAAGTCTTTTGCGCCTGTTAATTCATTCCACAAATACTTATTAAACACCTACCATGTGTCATATGGGGCACCGGGTGCTACAGATGTAGAAGTAAACCAGAGAGACTTAAAGCACACCTCCATGAAGCATGTGGAAAAAAGGCATTAAATAACTACTTGCGTAAATAAATCATTGTGATCGGTGGGGAAAAACAATGAAGCAGGAGGTTGGAGGCTTTCCTGAGAAAATTATGTTAAGCTCTGAGGATGACATATGAGTTAACATTTCAAGACTAGCAAGTAGCATGTATGACACACTCAGGCTTGTTGGAGCATGGTATAGTTGAAGTTAGAGAAGACAACTACTGCTGGAAGAGAAGACGACCAAGGTCAAATGAAACAGGGCCTATTGGGTCAAGTTAGGGGTTTTTATCTTTGGACCAAACAAACAAACATACATACGAAAATTCACAATGGCAAACTATGGAAGAAGTTTTTAAGCAGGAGCAGGTCATGAGTACATTTGGAGTTTTGGTTTGTTTTTGTTTTTATTTTTTTTCTTTTGAGACAGAGTCTTACTCTGTCATCGAGGCTGGAGTCCAGTGGTGCTATCTCAGCTCACTGCAGCCTCCACCTCTGGGTTCAAGAGATTCTTCGGCCTCAGCCTCCCAAGTAGCTGAAATTACAGGCATGAGCCAACACATCTGGCTAATTTTTTCTATTTTGAGTAGAGCGGGGTTTCACCATGTTGGTCAGGCTGGTCTGGAACTCCTGACTTCAAATGATCTGCCTGTCTTGGCCTCCCAAAGTGCTGGGATGACAGACATGAGCCACCACGCCCGGCCTGGAATTTTCATATTTTGTTTACTCTAATATTCTTATTATTATCTCATTCTTACAAAAGGGAAAAATCAGGGACCAAGTCTTAAAAATTAAACTAACTTGCCTACTACAGTACATTCTTTTCTTTCACCACCAGAAAAATAAAATAATGTGGATCACAGTTATTGTCTTCCTCTTACAAGTAATGGCTCCTTCACGATATTGCCCTTAAAAATTTCCCAAGAAATTATAGGACCTCCAGTTAAACATTGAAGGAAGTCCTTAAAAGCCTCACAGAAGATCTATTACAATTGATTCCTTGTTTCCATTTTGTTCTTTAATTTTCACACCTGGTAAATGAGAATATTTCTCCTGATGAGTAAGAGTGGTTGCTAGTAGAGTTCTAAGTACAAAAATTCTCAGTGATTCTAATATTAAGTTCAGGCAACCACAATTTCTTGGCTGTCTTTTAAAAATCTGTTTCCCTGAACACATCATCTATAAATTCACTGCCTTGTTATTTTTCCAGTGGTGATCTTTGTACTAGCTGAGCTGACCCCTCCCAGGAGGTCTCTGACAACTACATAATGATTGCTTCACTTGATCATGGACATCTGATAATACAGAATATAGTAAAAGCCTGAAGTGTTTTGCTATTACCTTGGTCATGGATTTCTCCTAGGAATTTGTCTTGCTGTACAATTCTTGCTTTTAATTAAACTATCTCCCACTTTGTCTTTTTCACATTACATTTCTTGTTTGTTCATTTGTCTCCAATAACTAACCTCAAATGAAATTTTTCACAGCAGTTTTTAATTCCTTGGCTTCAATTTTTACAGACTTTATTTGTTAAAAAATTCTTTCAAAGTATAATTTATCTGGGTCTCTAGTTTCTTTGTCTATAAAATGAAAGGGATTTAGATTTGGTATTCCCTTCTAGCTAAATATTTCTTTTTTTTTTTTTTTTACTCTTCCTATTATTTGAATATAAGAGTAATAATTTGAAAAATATGACCAGTGAATTGCATTGGCCCTTCCCAGTTTGAGAACCTTTTTTTCTGTAACTTGATACCAAACATGTCATATTTTACCCACACTGTTAGCTTCTGAAAGAATGAATGCAACCAGGCTTCTTTCAACAGCCCTGAATCCCTGAATGAGAGCCTCCATTGTTTACCAGTACGGCTCAAAAATCAAATATTCTAGTTTAACAATTACAAGGTGGCGGGAGGCAAGGGGGAAGAGGGAGAGGGCGAGGGGAAAGTGGGGAGGGGAAAG